>NW_027185588.1:2822003-2830380 GCF_028583685.1 Petaurus breviceps papuanus | reverse complement strand
CCTTATCCATATGTCCTGGATCCTTCTGTCCCTGGGCTCAATAGACTCAGCCCTTCTCTTCTGGGATTCTGCACTTCTGTTTCCCACTGACTCACTCCTGCCCTGGTTTCCAGTGACCTGGGTCCCTCTGCCCTCAGTCCATATTCTAGGACTCTATCCTTATGCACCCCACCTCCACCAGCTGCCCTGTCCTTGATTTCTCTCTTCCCTACTCCATGTATGCACAATGTCTATCCTCCCATGCTGGGGTGTTCAACAGTTTAAGTGAGGGAAGTAGAGTAGGGAAATTTGAGGGGCTGATGATTACTGGATCTTATTGGTCTTGTTGGTCATAGAGGGAGAAGCCATGCAAGAGGGTGAAGCCAAACCTGCAGGGGCAGGAGATTGTACCCAAACCCAGGTGTCCATCCTCTCAACTCCAGCACCAGGGACAGCATAGAATGGGGAGGGGAGTCTGGGAAAGTGCATAGCTCTGTGTGTAGACCTGTGAAATATATGCAAGCAGGTTTCTAGTTTCTATGCACATAAATATGAATACACATATACACATGTGCACATACAGAGTGAGACTCATATATAATTGTGTGTGTACGTGTACATCTTTTTGGCAACAGAATGCGTGCCTCTTATTGCACCGTCCCTCTCTCATTTCTTTGAACCTCACTCATCTGCATGGGTGACAGCAGAAAAATCAAACCAAGGAAAAGTATGACTACCATCCAGAGGCATGGAAGATCCAACCAGGGTATAGACCTTGCTCCAAGACACAGACCTTTACACAAGGCACAGATTTTTCAGTCCCCAAAATCCATCGATGGTTCTAAAAGAACCCATCTCTCTTTGGGAAATAGGGGGAAAGGACAGATAAATTCTAAACAAGAGGAGCGGTGAGCAAGGCCCTAACTATTTTTGTGCTGAAGATGCTGGAGGAGGTAAGGCTGAGCCCTGTGGGCATTCCAAGGAGAAGAGAGAACTTTTGTTGAGACTAGGGGGTGAACTAATAACGCTGAGACCTTTCAGAACTAGGACACTGGGGCTCCTTGACATTGAGACCTTTGGACACCACACCTGGGAGGTTCCCTGGGACCCTGAGGAACTTCCTGGGGCTAGGAGGCTTCATGATCAGGAGCCAGGGACAAACCTAAGGAGCCCAGGTAGGGCAGGGTAGTACAGGAGAAGCCAGAGAACTGAGGGAGAGAAGAGAAACCAGCATAATCAAGATTAAATTGTCACATGGGCTGAGCAGCTGGGGTTGGGACTGGTTCCACCAGAAGTTTTTCCTTTCCTTCATCATCTGCTCCATTCTATGCTCCCCACAAGACCCCCAGCTTTCCTGTGCACAGGACCCAGGAGTCCAGCCCCAAGCCTAGTACCTTAAAGCTGACCAACTTACAGTCGGACAGTAAGTAAAGTGAACACAGAGTAACAGAAAAATCACTTTGGAGATGGCCAAGTTCCCTGGTGGGTGGGGGCCAAAGGGAACAGAAGTTTTCCAGATAAGCCTAAGCCGGACTCAGCCTCCATATATTCTTCCTCGTGAGTTCATAGACAGCCCCCTATCCCCACCCTCTCTGGGAGCCATCACCCCAGCTAGACTCCTTCCTGTGGAATTGGCGGGGGGCAGGAAATGGGAATTTCCCGGAGTACTCCCAGAGAAATGTCTACCTGCCAAGGTCCTTTCCCAAAGACCCAGGTATCCAGGCTCAGACTCAACCTCCCAGTCCCTTAAATATCCCAGCATGTCAATTGCTCCTCATTAGCATTACCTGAAAGTCTGGGACCTCCCTGTTCAGGACCAATGGAGAAGTATCCTGGTATAGAGAAAGAGGGCTGGGCAGGAATTTGGGCAAGCCCCATTCAGCCCCTAGACAGTCACTCAAGACACTCTGACCACATGCCACATTTATTTAACTTCTAGCTTTGACTCCTATGAGCAGGCCAGACTCAGGAAGCATTTGGGGGGAAGAAGGCAAGGGAAGGCTCATTAACCCCTGAACTGGCAGCAGCGGGCACTAGTCCAGTCCATTCCAGCACATTGACAGTGACAAGTGGTGGGCTCACGAACATCCCAGGAGCCACATGCAGATCCACATGAGCAGCCTGTGACAATGGACCCTGAGAAGAGAGACATCAGCTTGAACACTGGGGTCCTGGGTGGAGAAGGAAGGGAAAGAGAGCCTGGGATTTGGACTCTGTAGCTCTGGGGAGGAGGTAGAGGCGTAGATACCAGGGTCCTGGAGGAGTAGGAGGCTGGGGTCTTATGGGTAGGGGACACCAGAGGCATGGAGGAGGGGAAGTTGGGACTAGAACACTAGGTTCCATACTTACCTGAGGGGCAGGTGGCTAGAGCGCCCCGAGAAGTAACACTGGAACAGGTCATTTGCAGCTTCTGAAGGGCAGCCAGAACTAAACCATTACAAAGAAAAGAAAGGCTGTAAGATTCCTGTCCAGCCTTCTCCTGGCCCAGGATACTTCCCCTCTGGTGACCTCAGGGAGCTCCCAGACCTTTCCATGTCTCTGTTGCTGGCTCCCCTCCTGCCCTCATTGGAACCTACTCCAATGGGCTCTGGAGGCTCCTGATGGGTCAGGGAAAGTGACAGGGTCTAATTCAGGTTCGTTTGGGATTGGATTGGGGGCAAAGGGTTGGATCAGGAGGCAGTCAGCTGTAGGTTTGGGAAAAGGTCAAGGTTGGAGTCTATCCATGTCTAGGGGCTGTGGTACCATAGGAGCTAGCCTGCTCCTCAATCTTCCTGTTTAAGAGTTCATCTAGAGAACAGTGATCCTGCCCCAGAACCAGGTGCCCAGGAAGGATGAGGAAGATGAGGAAGAGGCAGGTGGAAGCAGTCTTCATCCCACTGGCTTCTGTGGAGAAGGGAAATTCAGAATCAGCTGTCCCAATAAAAACAAGCTTTCTTGGTCACTGCGTGAAGTCCTCACTGGATGTGGGACAGGGGCTGGAATATCTGGGTTCTTTAAGAAAATCAATGTAATAGTTTTCAAAGATGGGTCCCCTGGAGCTTTGGGGGGAGAGGAGATCGGGGCGGGGGGAGGGGGGAGGCATCTCTCACCTTTGATCAGAGCTGAGAAGAAGGTGCTGATGATAACCTGCCCGACTGGGATGACAGTCCTCTAGGTCCCCAATGTATCCTCGTCCCTCTCCTCTTGCCCACCCCCAACCCCTCCCCACCTTCCTCCCTCTCCTAGAAGAAGAAGTGCTGACTGTGGTTTCCGCTCTTGGGCAAGTGAGGCTTCCGATCTTGGCCCTAGAACATTGGTTTCCCAATCCCCTAGCCCCCCAGGCTGGAGGGAGGGCAGAACTTGGTTGGATCGTGCAGTGTCTCCCTGGGGTAGGGAGTGCTTTGGGAGCCGGAGGGCCCCCAGCGCCCTGAGACATCTCTCCTCCAAATGACACTGCCTGAAATCCTACCATTAAGGGATCTTCTGGGCAAATAAGCCATCCTATCACACAAGCATGCCTTCTTTCCCTTTCTTCCCCTTGGAAGAGGGCTGAAGATCAATCAGTTTCTTCCTATCAGTCAATGTGGACAGTCTCTGCTACTGCCTGGTCAAAAGCACCTGCTACAGGAGAGGAGGCTGAGACAGGACTGGGAAGGGAAGGGGTGGAGGGGGTGAAGGGTGGGGGAGTTTGGGAGCAATCAGGGGTCAGAGTCAGGGAGGTGAGCTTGACCCAGCCCACCTTTGGGATGAACTGACTCTACATCTTCAGCACTCCAAGTCTTCTGACCCCACCACCCCAGCCACCTGCCCACCCACTCACACACCCTTATAACAGCCTTTCTGCCCTCTTCACACTATTTCACTCTAGCCAATCAATAATCAAGAGGCAGCCTTGCAAACTTTAAAGCGCTATATAAATGATAGCTATTATTATTATTATTATTTTCCCAACTAGGTGCTAGAGTTAGGGCACTGGACCTGGAGTCACTAGGACCTGAGTTCAAATCCAACCTTAGACACTTACTAGGTGTGTGACCCTGGGCAAATCACTTTACCCTGCTTGCCTCGGTTTTCTCATCTGTAAAATGAGCTGGAGAAGGAAATGGTAAATCACTCCAGTATCTTTGCCAAGAAAATCCCATGAACAGTATTGGCATGCAAGGGTCCACTGGGTCACAAAGAGTGAGGTACAACTTAACAACAATCAGTAATCAAACAAGCAGTTAGTAAGTGATTACTATAAGTCAGGCACTGTCCTACAGACGTGGGATCATAGATTAGATCTGGAAGGGACTTCAGAGGCCATCCAATCCAACCCCCTCCCCATTTTACAGAAGAAGAAACTGAGACCAAGAGGCTCTTCCTGGGTAATATGTATCAGAGGCAGGATTTGAACCCAGGTTGACTCCAAAGTCAACACTCTCTCCACAGAACCGCCCTGCCTTCAAGAAGTATACGTTCAGTGGGTAGGGGTGGGAGTTGGGTGGGGGTTGCAGCAAGTTCCCATAACAGTAAAGGCAGATATAGGCATATGGATTGAAGCTCTGGTTTCATTGACATAAGGTGCTTCCAGATGAGGGAATTTCCTCCCCCGAGGCAGGTCAGCACCTTCCTTGCAATTTAGAATCTTGAGCAATTCTCAAACTTGTCCTCAGGACTCTTTTACACACTGAAAAATTATTGAACACCATTTGTCCCCACCAAGAGCTTTTGTCAATGTGGGTTAGATCTAGTAATATTTACATTTTCAGAAATTAAAATGTCAGTCTTATTAGTATGACCAAGAAGGAAAATAAGAGCTAGAAGGATCTCGGGTCAGGCCATTTATTACTCACAGACACAAAAGTATGTGTCTCTGTTGACTTACAGCCCCACTGGGAAACAATATTGCCCAGTGACTTGGTTATGCCATGGAATGTGTACCCCAACTGAGAGCTCTGATATCCTGGGTCTCTGTCCTTAGATCTGATTGTTGTTGCTGGGCAGATTCACGGAGACTAGGTGAAAAAGAAATCTTTTCTTTTGTTTCATTCAATCATTTCAGTTGTGTCTGACTCTTCATAACCCCTTTGGGGGTTTTCTTGGCAGAGATACTAGAGTGGTTTGCCATTTCCTTCTCCAACTCATTTTACAGATGAAGAAGTTGAGGCAAATAGGACTAAGTGATTTTCCCAGGGTCACACAGCTAGTGTCTGAGACCAGATTTAAATTTAGGAAGATAAGTCTTGCTGACTCTAGACCTGGTGCTCTATGCCCTATGGCAATGGCCGCACCAGGGAAATTTTAGGGGCAATCAATTGGTGGGTAATCTGGACTGCCACTTCCCCCTAAAAATTGCAAGGATACTGTGATTGGTAAAGTTTGTTAATGATGATACTTGCTAACTTTGCCTTCCTAACCCTAAATGTAGCTAACCAAGTCATTTGTTGGGTACATAAGAACTTTCCAGTACATTGAGGTCAATCAGTAATTACTGATCCCTACTACCTTCAGGATCAAATAAAAAATTCTGTTTGGGCATTTAAAGCCCTTTATAACCTGTCCCCTTCCTGCCTTTCCAGTTTCCTCACATCTTACTCCCTTCTATGTACTCTGAGATCCAATGAGCCTGGTCTGCCTCTCTCTTTCTTGCATGACACTCCCTCTCCATCTCCCAATTTGGCATTTTTACTGTCTCTGTGCCTGGAATTCTCTCCTTTCCCACCTTGGGCTTCTGGTTTCCTTGGATTCTTTCAAGATTCTGCCAATGTCTTTCCTCTGAGATTATCTCCAGTCTCTATTGTATATACAGTTATCCCTTCCACATCGCAGGGGTTAGGAGTACCACTCCCCCTCCCCCCTCCACAATCTGGGAAATCCATGAAAAATGTTTTGGCTCTCCATACCAGAGAAAAAGGCTGAATTTTTTTCTTTTTATTTTATGGGGAATTTATTGCACCATATCGTAAAGTTTGAGTTGATATTATATGGTACTGTACATATATTTTATGCATTTCTGAGTTTCTAAACTTTTTTCATGTCATCTGCTAGCCTTCGCATTGTCATCTGCAGCTTTCACAAAATTCCAAAAAATTCCTATTTAATTTCTTATGCCAATCCTCAATATATGGAAACTGCAATGGAGAAAGTCATGATGTGGAAGGGATAACTATAGATTGTTTGCACTAAGTTGTTTGCATGTTATCTCCCCCATTAGATAGTAAACCCCTTGAGGGACTGTCTTTTACCTTTCTTCATATCGTCAATAGTTATCACAGTGCCTGGCACATAGTAAGTCCTCAATAAAAGCTTGTTAATTGAATGACTAGTTGATTTGGATGCGCTAACAACTAGGGAAGGCAGGAAAGGCCCCTTCAAGAAGGTGGTACCTAAACTAACCCTTAAAGGGTTCCAAGATTTGGAGGCAAGGAGGGAGAGCATTCCAGGCAGGGGGCACAGCATGTGCAAAGGGTCAGGAGACAGAATTTCATGAACAGGCAACAGCCAATAGGACAGTTTGTCTGGAGTAGAGGGTGTACAAGGAGGAGTGATGTGTAACCCTCCTGGAAAGAGAAGCTGGTGTCAAATTATGGAGAGTTAAATACCAAACAGAGGAGTTTGTGTTTTATCCTGGATGTGGTGGGGCAGTACTGATGCTTCTTGGGCACAGTAGCAACACGATCAGACCTGAGCTTTAAGAATTTTGGCAGCTGTGTGTAGTCTGGACTGGGGAAGAAATAAACTGGAGGCAAGGAGACCCATCAGGAGGCCACTGAAACAGTTCAGAAGGAAAGTGATGAGGACCTGGTCTGGGGTAGGGACTGTGTGAGGGGAGAGGAAGGGACAAGCCCAAGAAATGTAGAGGGGATGGAATCAACAAATTGGCTAGAAAGGGGGAGGGAGCACAGGCCATTCCACGCTGATATTTCTTTTGTTTTCTTTTAAATGTATTTGTTTTTAGTTTACAACTTTCAGTTCCACAAGTTTTTGAGTTCCAAATTTTCTTCCCCTCCATCTTCTCCCTTCTCCTCCCCCCAAGACGGCATGTAATCTGAAATAGGTTCTACATATACCTTCACATTAAACATATTTTTACAACAGTCCAATTGTAAAGAATTATAACCAATGGAATGAACCAGGAGAAAGAAGAAACAAAACAAAACAAGAGAGCAAAGAGTTTGCTTCAATCTGCATTCAGACTCCATAATTCTTTCTCTGGATATGGATTGTCCTTTCCATCCTGAGTCCCTTGGAGTTGTCTTCCAACCCTGCATTACTGAGAGGAGCCCAGTCTATGAAAGCTACTTATCACAGATACAATGTGTCTGTAATTGTGTACAGTGTTCTCCTGGTTCTACTCCCCTCACTCAGTATCAGTTCATATAAGTCTTTCCAGGTTATTATGAAGTCCATCTGCTCTTCATTTCTTATAGCACAATAATATTCCATTATATTCATATACCACAACTTGTTTAGCCATTCCCCAACTCATGAGTATTCCCCTTGATTTCCAATTCTTTGCCACCACAAAAAGATCTACTATAAATATTTGTGTATATATGGGTCCTTTTCCCATTTGTATGATCTCTTTGTCATACAGCCCTAGAAGTAATATTGCAGAGTCGAAAGGTATGCATGTTTTTGTAGTCAAATTGCTCTCCAGAATGGTTGGATCAGTTCACAACTCCACCAACAATGCATTAGTGTTCCAATTTTCCCACATCTTCTCTAGCATTTATCATTTTCCTCTTTTGCCATGTTAGCCAATCTGACAGGTGAGATATGGTACCTAAGAGTTGTTTTGATTTACATTTCTCTAATCAATAATGATTTAGAGCATTTTTTCATATAATTATAGATATCTTTAATTTCTTCCCCTGAAAACTGCCTGTTCATATCCTTTGACCATTTATCAAATTGGGAATAACTTGTTCTTATAAATTTGACTCAGTTCTCTGTATATTTTAGAAATGAGGCCTTTATCAGAGACACTGGTTATAAAAATTCTTTCCCAATTTTCTGCTTCCTTCCTAATCTTGGTTGCATTGGCTTTGTTTATACAGAAACTTTTCAATTTAATGTAATCAGAATTATCCATTTTGCATTTCATAATGCTATCTCTTGTTTGGTTATAAATTTTTCCCTTCTCCATAAATCTGACAGGTAAACTATTCCTTGCTCTCCCAGATTGCTTATAGTATCAGCCTTTATATCTAAATCATGAACCCATTTTGATTTTATTTTGGTATATTCCCTCTTATATTTCTCATTTTGTCCCATTCCTAAAATGACCTTCCCCGGCCCAATCTTCCACATCCTCCCCATCCTTGAGGGTCCATTTCAGGCCCTGCCCCCTCCAGGGTGGGGGCCTATCCCTTCCTCCTCTTTGTATACCTCTTTTGCCATTACTGTGTTCCATTTATTTTTTATTATTTTTTTT
>NW_027185588.1:2815438-2821903 GCF_028583685.1 Petaurus breviceps papuanus | reverse complement strand
AACTCAGGTCCTCCTGACTCCAGGGCCAGCGCTCTACTCACTGTGCCACCTACCCACCCCCTGTGTTCCATTTATTATCACAAAAGCTGCCTCATTGGAGTCCTACCAAGCTCAAAAGACTTTGAGTACAGTCTCTTGTCTGAGGCTAGACCTCTCTTCAGAACTTGGCTTCAGGGAGGGGATTTTGCTTTTGGGTTTTGTTTGGTTTGGTTTCTGGTCATACCACCTTTCAAATGCCAGCTATCAAATCTTGGAAGGGTTTCGACCTGCTTTTCTGGGATTTTTTTTTTTATTTCTTTGTATCCTCACTATTTAGCAGAGTGCCTGGTACATAGTAGGGGCTTAATAAATGCTTGTTGACTGACTGACTGATCTTCCTACCTGCCCACTCCTCCATTTTCTTTGCTAGTTCATCATCTATCTCCCACCCCGTAAGTATGGTTGTCTGCCAAGACTGGTGCCTGTACCTTCTTTCCTGTCTTGTGAACTAAGGGTTTTTTTATCTCTATTTTTAAATGTATGTAGGGAATCTGTAGCCCACCTGCTTTCAGGTGGTTTAGGAAGCTACCTAACTATAGCAAGGTCCTGTCTCCAAACCCCACCTCTCTCACCTTGGCCCAGAGGTCCCCCCTTCCCCACATTCAAGCTAGAGTTTTCAAAATGTAAATGACTCATTTGCCTATAATATATCATAAAGTTATCACAACATTGGTTACCATCTCCCCCACCCATTACTCCAATAAAATCTTAGGTATAGCTTGAGTCTCCTTCCTCATTCCACATGGCTTTCAAGAAAACATAGTTTTCGGGTGGCTAGGTGGCGCAGTGAGTAGAGTGCTGACCCTGGAGTCAGGAGGACCTGAGTTCGGATCCGGACTCAGACACTTAACACACGCAAAAAACAAAAACAAAAAACCATAGCAGAGTAACCTTGGGCAAGTGACTTAAACCCAATTGCCCTCACGAAAAAAAAAAAAAGAAAACATAGTTTTGGTCTATCTTTGCCTCATGGGAGAGAAAGAAAATAAAACATGTTACTGAGACTCTCCAAGTGACTACTTTCTGCTCAGGTAAAAGGGTGGGGAATCTCTGTCCCCTGTAACAGTAGCTACCTCATTAATGGATGAAGTGACCACTCACACGTTTTATCTTCCTAAGGAAATTAATTCATGCTTCCAGAAGGTTTTGGAAGGAGAAGACAACGTCTCATTCCCCACTCCCCAGCTTACAGTCACAAAGTGGTGGAAATACACTATTTTGCTAAACCCTAACTGGATCACGGGTAATTCAGAAAGGTCAGTATCAGGACACATCGTGATCTTCTTCCCAGAAAGCCTGCTGACCAACTGGTCATGTAATCTCCACTTCTATGGTTCAGCTCTGGCAGGTCTCTGTCCAGGGCCCTGGTAGCCGTGCCTCCCTACATGATATGGGACTGAGCTAAGGCAGTCATGTGATGGGAGAGGAGGGGATAGATGAATGTAGTGAAGGGGGAAGCAAAGGGACTTTTAGCAACTGATTGCAGCTGGTAAGTGAGGGAGAAGTGAAAATGACCCTGTGACATTCTTTCAGTGCCCTGGATGAGCTCCACACAGTACAAGGGAATGGAAACACTTAACATGTATATGCCATCCACATGCAGAAAAAAGAAATCTGGAGTCTGAATGCAGACCGGAGCAGACGATTTTCACTTTTTTTCTTTCTTGTGGCTTTTTCCTTTTATTCTGATTCCTCTTTCACAACATGCCTAATGTGGAAATAAGTTTAATATGATTGTACGTGTATAACCTACATCAGATTGCGTGCTGTCTTGGGGAGGGGATGGAGAGGGAGAGGGGAAAATTTGGAACTCAAAAATCTTATAAAAGTGAAGGCTGAAAACTCAAAATAAGCAAATTTAATAAAATATTTTAAAAATTAAAAAAAGAAAGTGAAAGAAACAATTCGCATTGATACAAAGCTTCAAGGTTTGCAAAGCACTTCATGCATGTCAGCCCAGGTCCTCACAACCCCGTGAAGTAGATTATTTATTACTCCCATTTTACAGATGAGGAAACTGAAGCACAGAGAGGTTAAGTGAGACTTCCCCAGGTCAAACAGTTTAAGTGTCTGAGGAAGGATTTGAATCCAGGTCTTCATGTGTCTTCTCTATCCATTATTCCGCCTAGGAGTCACAAGAGACTTCCATGCACAGTGGAAAAATGTGCTTTCTTAATGAGGAGTGTAGGCTTCAGTCCCTTGGGTATTTCATCAACTCACAAATTCAATTATCACTTCTATGCAGATGTCTCCCAGACTCATAGCATCGGCTCTAAAATCTACATTGAAAAGTCCTACATCCCGGAATGATGCCTACTGGACCCTCCACACTTACTGGGGTCCGCAAACTCAGCATGTATGAAATTAAACTAGCCCCTCTCCTCAACTTCCCTATTTCTTCTGAGAGCACCACCCTGCCTCCAGTCACCCACCCTCACAGCCACCTCACCCCCCTCGACTCCCTTCTCCCTGCTCACATCGGTCCCCTTCTCTTCACTCACAAAGCCACAGCCTTAACTTGGGCTCTCATCCCCTCTCCCCTAGACAATTGTATTAGCCTCTTATGGGGTCTTCTGCCTCCCACCTCTCCTCTGCTCCAATTGATCCTTCTCCCAACTGGCAGAGCAATCTTCTTTAGACAGACACATAATTATGGCAGTGTCATTTCCAAGTTGGAAACTGAGAAAGTTGGGAGAAAAAACACGGTGAGGGGCATTGAATACTCCATAAATTGTTGGACTTAATGTGTTGGTTAGTTTTGCTAAATTTTTTTTCTTCTATTTTTTTCTTGGTTATCAACTCGGTGGCACAGTGGATAGAGCTCTGGGCCTGGAGTCGGGAGTTCAAATGCAGCCTCAGATACTTATCAGATGTATGACCCTGGCCAAGTCACTTAACCTGTCGGCCTCTGCTTCCTCAACTGTAAAATGGAGCTGATAATAGCACCTAACTGCCAGGGTTGCTTGTGAGGATCAGATGAAGTCATCGTTGTAAGGCACTTTGCACCCATAGAAGGCAGGATCATTATGGTTAGTGGGGTCTCAGGGACCAACTATCCAAACTTTTCCCCAAGATTGATGGCCCACCTACCCTTGCTCCATGATTGCTTTCTTCACCACTGGCTTTTTCCCACTGGTCTCTCCTACTTCCTTCTTGGTGAGCCATAACTACCCTTTTCTCTCCCTCAATAACACCCTAAAGTCAACCTTTTAAGACAAACTCAATTGGGGGAAGGGTGCAGTAACCCCAGGATAGTGAGGGCATTGCATCAAAGGGGAAGGGAGGTGGTCACTGAGGGTGCAATAGCTGGAGAGAGGAAGTGTGCACCATCTGGTAGCTTCCAATTCTAACTAATAAGGTTTTGCTGTATACAACTTGATTTTCTTGGCAATGAGACTGCGATGGTTTGCCATTTCCTTCTCCAGGCCAATTTACAGATGAGGAAACAGAAGCAGAGTTAAGTGACTTGCCCAGGGTCACACAGCTAGTGACAGTGGACTCAAAAAAATGAGTCTTCCCAGCTACAGGCCTGCCACTCTAGCCACTGTGCATCCTAGCTACCCAATAAACTTTTCCAACTAGCAACTAAACTCACCTGTTTGCAGCTGGAGTGCACATTCAGTCAGCACCTTTGAAGTCTTGGCATTCTGGGGCAAACCCTCTTAGTTATAACTCTGCCCTCTACCCAAGCTCTATCCTCTGGCCAAAATCTTCGTTTGTCTCTCCCTGCCTTCACTCCCTGAAAGCTGGTTTCCACCTCCACCTCTCTCCCAAAGGTCAACAAAGTCCTCATTGCCAAATCCAGGGCCCTATTCTCAGTCCTCATCATCCCTGACCCATGAAGCTTTTTAACAGATGATGACCCCCTCAACCTAGACACTTCCATTTTCCCTGGACTCAGCTTTCCTTCCTCTCTGTTCCTTCTCTGCCTACTTCATTGAACTATGGAATTCTAGCAACTTTGATAGCCTTAGCTCTTCTCAGAAATACAAGGATCTAGGACAATTCCAAAAGACTTGTGATGGGAAATGCCATCCACATCCAGAGAAAGAACTATGGAGTTTGGATACAGATTGAAGCAGACTATTTTCACTTTTTTTTCCTTTCTCATGGTTTTCCCCTTTTGTTCTGATTCTTCTTTCACAACATCACTAATGGGGAAATGTTTAATATGATTGTACATGTACAGCCTATATCAGATTGTTTACTGTCTTGGGGGGGAGGGGAGAGAGAGGGAGGGAGAAAAAAATTTTTTTCTTATAAAAGTGAGGAGTGTAGGCTATATAAATCTTATAAAAGTGAATGTTGAAAACTATCTTTACATGTAATTGGAAAAAAAATAAAATACTATTAAGTGGAAAAAAATTTTCAAAAAAGAAAAATAAAGAATCATAGATTTACATTGGCAAAGAGCTCTCTCAGAGATCACCTGGACCAACCTCATGCTGTTACATACAAGGAGATCTCAGGGGCCAATGTTACAGATGGGGGACCAAAGGGGAAGCAACTTGATCAGGGCCAAAAAGTCAGTCAGGAGGCCAGGCTCTGTCTACAAAGCTGGTGCTCTCTACAGCCCACCACACCCAGTCCTCATCTTCTTCCTTCCCCCTCCTTAATGGGGCTGCATCCCTACGGGGTCAGCTATTGGCCTCCTCTCTACACATTCTATCCAGTTCTAGCCCTCTTCCCTTCCTCCAACTCCAGACCAACTAGTAGCTCAAATGAAACACGTCCAAAATGGCGCTCCTATATTTCCCCTTACACAAAGCTTATCCTCATGACTTTCCTTTTGCCACTGATTATGCCACCATCCTCCCTATCACCCAAGCTCAAAAAGCTGCCATCTTCTGACTCATTCCTCCCCCACATCCAGTCACCTCCATTCTGCCTCCACACTACGACCACCCATCCTCTTTTCTCAGTCCCACTCTCAAGGCCCTCCCCATCACCTTCCACCTGTATGAGTCTCCCCTGCCACCAGCTTTGCCCTTCTCCCCTTGGAGCCAAAGCAATTCTCCTAATGTTTAGGAAGTTGCCTTAGGGCTCTGTCACCCACAGGACTATAGATTGAGCTGGATGGGGCCTTAGAGGGCATCTAGCCCAACCCCTTCATTGTATACATGAGGAGACCTCACCCAAGATGGGTAAGTAAACTGGCCCAGTTCACTCGAGAGCAGGGACCACCTTGTTCTTTAACTTCATAACTGGAGCACATTATCAAAGACTAAGTTTTATAAATATCTGGAAGGTCTTGACATACCCACTGCCTACGACATAGTTATCCGAGTGTGTGCCTTATGCCTGCCCCCAGCAGAAGGACAGGACGAAGATGTTGTGAACCTGGGGCAGAAAGGAAGGGAACATGTAGCAGCATGTGAGAGGTGCAGAGTGACCATCTAGGGCAAGACATCTTAACTTTTTCTATGCCCCAGACTCCTCTGGCAATCAGTCTTGTGAAGCTTATGAACCCTTCCCTTCTCAGAACCATGTTTTTAAATGCATACAACAAAATACATAGGATTACAAAGCAAGTCAATTATATTGAAATAAAGATGTAATTTTTTCCCATTGAAGTTCACAGAGCCCCTGAAAATCTATCCACAGACCACAGGTTAAAAGCCCCTAATCTAGGGGGAAACACCTTACTTTATGATGAACCCACAGAGACCCAAAAGAGGGACACTAGTGACCAACACTGCCATTCATCCAGGAGCTCGTTACTACCCACCCAGACTACTGTCTGCCAACTTCCATGTCTTTGCCCTCCAATCTAACCTCCATACCAGAGCCAAAACCATCTTCTCTAGCACATGATTAGGAAAGGAAATGGGCCAGCCCGGGAGTGAGACCGAGGGATGACAGAGGGACATCTGAGCACGGGACTGGTACCCACAGAATGTGAAGAGAACTCGAGGATGGCCACCAGTCTGTCGGGTGGACACTGCCTCAAACAGGAGATGGGGACAAGAGCCGCCAGATTAAGGTGCCAATGGGCTGGGGTGCTGGAGGGAGTACCCATGTCAGTGAGGGCACGGAGCCATCAAAGGATGCACACATCTGGTCCCCTCACTCCTCAGCTCCAATTGTGAAGGCTCACTGAGGTCAGGGCCTGCTATGAGGATCTGGACGCAGGAAGAAGGTGACCCAGAAAGGGGGTGAAATGAGATTGGGGGTCGATGGGATTTTATTGCCTGTTGGGTACAGGGGAAGGGAATGCATCAAGCTGCCCTAGACTCAAGGCAGCGGCATGTCCTCCAGCTTCTGGTCCAGACTCTTGAGGTCATCCAGGAATTGGGTGGGAGTGAGGATGTGGGAAGAACCTGACAGGTACAGAAAGATGAGGTGGAGCTTCCTATGCCTTCTAGACTCAGGCAGCAGATGTCCCAGCTTGTCTCCCAGGTTATACCCCCCCCAGGCTCTAGCCCC
>NW_027185588.1:2761241-2815038 GCF_028583685.1 Petaurus breviceps papuanus | reverse complement strand
CTCTAGCCCCCACAAACCTCAGGGATCCAGGTTCTACCCCCCCCAGGCTCTAGCCCCCACATCCCTCAGGGGTCCAGGTTCTACCCCCCACCTCTAACTCTGCCAGGGTTTCAGGCACCTGAGCTAGCCCCGACTTACCAATGAGCACCTCCCACTTTCCTTCAGTGGCCCGGGTCACTTCATAGGCTGCCCGCATCTCAGACATAGCCACACCACCCAGTATGTAAACCAGGAGTCGGGGCCCAGCCCGGGAAGACTCCACTGAAGTTTTGTTCTTGTGCCAGTGACCAAAGCGGGCACTAGTAGGACAGGAAGGGACTGAATCAGGGGAGGATCAAGCCCTCCCCCTCCCCCTGCCCCCAGAGGGTGCACAAGGAGCCAGCCTTGGCTGATGGCAAATGACAGCCCTCCCCCCCACCTCACCTGACAGCGGTCTGGGAGCTGGAGGCGGGGGCAGGGTCAGACACAAAGGGCCACAGTTTTCGGTCCAGTTTGTCCTCCACAGCGTCCTGGAGAGGGAGCACACACAAGCTCAGAGTGTCCTTCATCACCCACCTCCTCCAGGGAGGTTTCTCTTGTTCTCCCCTCCCAGGGATCATGGATCAGATGCCAGGATAATGCCCATAATGAGGGATTTGCCATTAAGCCTAGCTGTGGCTTAGGGGGCCAGGGGAGGTGGATGGGAGAGGGGTGGGAGCGTAGGAGGAGGGTGGTGGGGGGAGGGGCTGGGAAAAGGGCAGAGAAATAGGGAAGCAGGAGGCCAGGGCTCAGGGAGGCTGGGGGAGGCTGGAGGAGGCCGAGAGATGACTAGTGATCATGGATTAGCACCCTCCCTCTTACCTCCATCACGTCCTTGATGACAGGTGTCCAGCGGGATAGTTGGTAGGTTGGCTCCAACCTCTCCTTTCGATCTCCTCGGTTAGGGGCCCCGGAGCCCTGGGGCAGGGGATGGAGGGGAGGGGGTCATGGACAGGGCCGGAAGGGGAGATGGGGGGTGGGGAGGAGCACCTCCCCAGGCAGCAAAGCAGGCCAGGCTAGAGAGAAGAAGACAGAAGGAGAGACAGAGAAAGACAAGAGACTGAGCCCAAAGACAGAACAGAGGAGAGGGGAGATGTGGAAGAGGCTGGGGCCTCAAGAAGACGAGGCCGAGCCAAGAACCCGGCGAGCCCCCCCGCCACCATGTCTGTCTCTGTTGCTCCTGCTCCCAGGCTGGCTTCCAGGGTGAGCGCTGGCACACCCGCCCCCTCCTCCACGCCAGGAGTCAACAATGACTGCAGCTATCCCTCCCGGCCCCGTACCGTGGCAACGGTGACCGTGGCCCCAAGCTGCTCCAGGTTTCGGATGAGGTTGCTATGTGCCTGCACATTGGCATGCTGGATGAGCTTGGCCAGATTCTCCTCGGTTACTCCTGGGGATGGGCACGGCACCCACACATGTATATGGATCCATGTTTAGACACATGACATGTCCCCAGGTACCCCGAGAAGAGGGGATCAGGGATGAATGAGGGGGCAGTGGGTGGGACTGAGGCCCCACTCCCCACCCATGCTCATACCATTCCGAAGCAAGATGTAGAGTAGGAGGATGCGGATCTTGTCATATGGGGGGACCGCAGCGTCCAACAGCACAGGTACAATCAGCTTCATGGCGTCCTTAATCTTCTCCCCTTCTGCGTCTGTGCCCAAAGCCAGGTCCTGGACAGCCAGGGCCAGAGGCAAGGGCTCAGCCACCACCGTGGGGCAGCCTCTGGATCCCTGGGCATCCCCTGAGCTCCTGCCCCTGAACTAAGCCTGGCACCCCTGGAGTGCTGAGCCCCTGCATCCAGGTCCTAAGGCTGAGGGATTTGTTCTGTGAAGTGTGGATTCAGTCAAAGGGCAGCACTTGAGGACCCAGAGGGCCACATGTAGCCTTGAGGCCACAGGTTCCCCACCCTTGTAAGCTGAGGCCCCCCCACCTGCTCGACGCTGCACAGCCTCTCCACGGTGCCCTTGAAGTGCTTCATGCAGTCATCAGCCAAGTTCAGGTGTGTAGAGTACTGGGAATCAAAGATCAGGTCTTCTGGGGGCCACGGAAAACTCCACAACAGCTCCCTGCCACTTCTCCCCTGGCTAGGCTTCCTCCTCTCCACAAACCCATGCTGGCCTGAAGCATCACGCTCCTCCACTGAAACACTCCACCTCCCATCTCCCATCGTCCTGCTTTTGCCCTGGCTGTCTCCCATGCCTGACACGCTCTCCCTCCTCACCTCTGCCTACCTGCTTCCCCCCAGCTTCCTTGAAACCCCACCTTCGGGAGAAAGCTGCACCAAGTTCCCCTCTCAGGCTGTTCACAACCTGTCTCCCCTAACAGGCTGTGAGCTACTCGAGAGCAAAGTCTATGTTTTGCCTTTCACGGGATCTCTAGCACTTAACATACAGTAAGAGCTTAATAAAAGTTTGCTGAATGACTAGGTGGCAGAGCAGGAGCCAGCAGGAGTCTGGCCCAGGCCACAGGGAGCCACTGGGAAGAGGGTGGGGTACCTGGCCCCTTTACTCAGTCAGTGCCTCTGCCAGCTCAGGAGAGTCCCCGGGGTACACCTGCCTAGGGGGCTCTGCACTCCCCTCACCTTGTTGAGTTCCTTCTGATATTGCGGCATCTTCTTCAGGATGTGGGAGAGGTCTTTTATGTTGGCCTTGGGAGGAAGGAGGGGGAAGAGAAGAGTGGGGCTCAGGCCCTCCAACCTACCTCTACCCCCCCTAACATGCTGAACATCACCACAATACCTGAGGCCTAGTCACCCAATCTGGCCCCATCCCTGTGCCAAAACACCCTAAGGCTCAGTCCACCCAAACTGGTCCCATCCCCAACACTCAGAGCTTAGGTCTATGCTCCTTCCACCCAATCCTAGCTCCCCAAACCCAAAGGCCTTCAAGGCCCAGCCCACTCAAATTCACCCCAACCACCATCACTCAAAGCCCTGCCCTCAGATCTTCTCCCCAGCTCAGTATCCCCGACCTGTCCCCCAACAGAGCTGACCCCTCACCAAGTTGGATCCTCCCCTAACATTGCCACCAATACTCAAGGGATTCACCAGGCCATGGTGTCCCAAACCCAGATCTTCCTCCCCCTCTTCCACTCAACCTGGCCCAGGCCCCAGACAGACAGGAGTCCTGCTCACCTTATCTGTGGTCAGCCTCTTGCTCTCACAGAAGGTCTTCAGCAGCTCTGTGACCCTCCTGAAGGTGTCAAGGACAGTGAGGACATGAAAGAGGAAAAGCACAAAGGGGGCCGGACTGGTGGGCTTGGGAACAGTGGGTGCAAAGGTCATAGGTTCACAGATTTAGAGCTGGAAGGACCTTAAGAGTCATCTAGTCCAACCCCCTCATCTTACAAATGGGGAAACTGAGGCCTGGAGTTTGCCAGGTTTATAGCCAGGGTGTGAACGCAGGTACCTGACCTCCAATCCAGTGGTCTTTTCACTAGCTCATGTCACCTTTCCAGGAGAAGGTAGATCAGCCTGGATGTGACCCCAGGCCCTCTCACAGCCCAAAGGGACCTACCTGGACACATCTGCAATGTGCATGTGCCTCAGTTCCACCCACAGCTCATCATCCTCATCCAGCAGCACAGACTTCTCCCGGGTCTCACTCAAACCCGTTGTTTCGTACCTAGAAGGACAGGACACAATCAGCTCCTGAAGGCAGGATGTTCTGGGGGATGGGCCTGGTCCTCCCCTGCACCGCTCTACCCAGACAGCTGCTGCCACGCCCACATTCACACCTGTAGGTATCCTGCTGGATGTCCAGAAGGTCATAGGCCATGGCCTGGAAAGTGAGCTCATGCAGCAAAGGGGACACAGGGTCTGAGCCCCGATCCACAATCACCAGCTGAGACCGCATCTTCTCAGGGCCCTGGCAACCGAGATGGTGGGAGAAAAGGGGTGAGCCCAAGAAAAGTCCTAGCCACCTCCCCGACCCCAGGCCCCCTGCTCAGCTTGGCTCTCACCTCTCCCAGGCTGGGATTGTCTGCTTTGAAGGCATTGAGCTTGGCGAGGACAGCATGGGCAAGCTGGGCAGTGTCCTCAGACGCCCTGTAAAAAGGTGGGAGGCATTGGAATAACATTGTGCCGTAAGAAATGACCACATGGATAGTTTCCAAGAAAACTGGGAAGAAATCTATGAACTGATACAGAGTGAAAAGGTGCAGAACCAGAGAACGATTTATACAATAACAGCAACATTATTTAGAAACACAAGTTTGGAAGACTTGAGAACTCTGGCCAATGCAATGACCAACCACAAGTCCTGAGGGCTGAAGATAAAACACAGCACTCACTTCCTGCAAGAGAGGAAATGGACTTAAGGTGCAGAACAAAACACACGTTTTTGGACATGGTCAATGCTTTGCTGGACTATGCACGTTTAGCATGACGGTTTTCTTTTTTTAATTGTTCAACTGAGGTGGAAGATAATAAATGCTTGTAGAAATAAGTACATTTTAAAAAAAAGAAAATGAAGGATACACAAGTAGGGGAGATGGGGGACAGGGAAAAGGGGTCCAGGCTGAGGAACTAGATACCCCAAAACTGTTCCATCAATACAGAGTTGGGCCAAGAAAGGAGGAGGCCTGTCCCAAAGCCTGTGATTTGCTTCACAGAGTATGTTTGCTCTAATGGGGAAGGTGGGGCAAAGTATCAGAGCCAGGACCAGTGATTGAGCGCAGAAGGGGAAGGACTCTGGGAGGGCCTGGGATCAGTAAAGGAAGGAAGGAGGATGAGAAGTCACACCTTCGGTAGCGAATAGCAGGGTACTCATGCAGGGTGGCGCAGAGTGTAGCAATCTGCTGGGCCAAGCTCTCCAGCTGCCGAATCCTTGCACTGGCCCGGAATGGGCAGTACAAGTTGTAAGTACTATGGGCGGCGTCCAAAGAAAACACCTAGGAGGCCGAGGGATGAAGGTATAGAGCCTGAAGGACACCTCTGACTGCTAGGTAACCCTGACCTTCATTCCCCGTGGCATCCTTCCAGATTCCCCCTGGCTCTCCTTACTGCACAGGCCTTCTGTCCTTCCCCACTCCATCCAGTAGACCCCTTATCACCATCTTTCCAGGGCTGAGCCTCACCTGGGACTCGTAGGGAAGGAAAGCCAAGTGAATCTCCTTCAGCGTCTTCACTGCCTTGGCCAGCCTCGATCGGCCCAGTTCGAGGAAAAGGGGCTCAGGACAGGCTGGGTGAGGGAGGAAACAGGACAAGGAGAGTCAGAGCAAGGATCCTGGTGCAGTCCCTAGAATTGTTCCTGTCTCCTCCCCCTAACACCCTTGTCCCTGTCACTCACTGTCTGTGAAGAAGATGTGGGCAGCTTTGTATGTAAAGGTGGGGGTTCCCCGGAAGTCATTGATCAGAGCCTGGACAGACTGGGAGAAACGGGAGAGTCATTCCCTCTGGCCCCAAGCTCTGAGGCAGGAGAGAAAACATTAAGCCTGAGGACTTTCCAGCTCAGTGGCCTTTACCTTCTCACATGGGCTCAATAGGTAAATGGCTTCCAAGCTGGGGATGGGTTCCCTGCGCTTGTTAATGTCCTCCACAACTGTGCATTCATCCATGGCACCACACCGACATAACAGGAGATGGAACAACACAACATGAAAGATCATGGGGAGGCCACCAGGGACAAAAGGTCAACACCCCACCACCCCCCTCGACCCATGGCAGAAGCAAGAAAGGAGGGGAGTGCCAAAGCCCCAACCCACTGGTGATCCAGAGGAGAGTCACTCCCTGGTGCCCTGGGAGAGACCTCCCAATCATTTGTGAGTGATGCTCTGGACTGCCCAGGAAGCTGGGGGCCTCATACTCACTGGT
This sequence comes from Petaurus breviceps papuanus, assembly GCF_028583685.1. Classification (NCBI taxonomy): domain Eukaryota; kingdom Metazoa; phylum Chordata; class Mammalia; order Diprotodontia; family Petauridae; genus Petaurus; species Petaurus breviceps. Next base: position 2,809,202 of record NW_027185588.1, on the reverse strand, counting down.
GATGCCCTCAGCTAGAATGTCCGACATCTTACAGCAGGAAGACAGGATCCGCATGCTGGGGCGGTCCATGACGAGGACCTACGGCACAGAGCTTTAATTAGGGCAGTGCCACTGAAAGGGCACATCCCCTACCACCACCATAGTGACTTCCACCCCTCTTTCTCAGGGTCCTCTGCCCTCTGAACCCCACCCCAAAGGGGTGGCAGGGGAAAGGTGGACCAGAGAAGGGAAAGTGATGGGTCAGTGAAAGTTAGAGAAACAAGGTGCAGGTCACCCCTTTTGCCAAGTGTACCACTCTAAGGGCTACCCCCAACTGAATCTGCCCAAAGTACCAAGATTTCCAAGTATAACTGCTGCAGCAACCATGAAGCCACTAACTTCCCACAGCCTAACCCCAATTTCAGGAACACCAGCCTCCCAACTACCAGGGCCTTTGGCTTTCGACTCTCCCAACTCAAGAGACACAGAGACCACTCCATTCTCCCTTTTGGCTCTTCATGAGCTCCCTCTCAAAGTCTTGTCCAAGAAGTCATGTAGATGACCTAGAGGAAGAGTTGTGTGACCTTAAAGGGCCTCCAGAGAATCCAGATCAGGATCCTACCTTCCACTCTCCATTCTTCTTCACACTTCGAATAACCCCACTCAGGATCTCTGAAAGGGGAGAGGAAGGAAAGAAAGGAAAGAAAGGCTGGCTCAGGGGGCAGCTCTTCTTCCCAGAGATCTGGACTAAGCAAATAGCTTGACACCAGTGTCTCTGCCATTCTAAGCCTTTTTTTCCCTATACCTTGCCTCAGGACAAAGTGAGCTATGTTTCTGGCCAGAAGCCTGAGTCCACTCAGGACTGAGCAAGGGGCCAGACTGAGTCTGTCCACATCAAAATCTCCCACGCCACTTCCCCAGACCCACGTGGAAAAAGTACCAGGGCTGGGAGTCAGAAGACCAACATTTAATTTCAGCTACACCTCTAAATTCAAAGTGTGACTTTGAACATGACCCTAGGCCTCAGTTTCCCTATCTGTGCAAAACATCAAAGATTGGATTGGACGATCTGTAAGCCCCGCCAAGGGACGGTCACTTCACTCCAAAGGCCTCAGAAGAGGAAGAGGCCAAATCAAGGGCCAGACCAGGGTCAAAGAGGGCTCTAAAAGGGAGGCCTAGCCCCTTATCACCACCACCTTATCACTACTAAAGGAAACAGCTGAAACCAAAACAGCCCAATCCAGGGTGGGAGAATACAGTACAGAACTGCCCCTTCCCCCTCCTGCTGACCAGGGGTGTGGCCCAGTTTCTGCTTCCGGACAGCACTCCCTCCAGTGAAGATCCCAAAGCACTTATAACTCACTCCATGTTAAATAAGAGAATAGGGGGCTAGTAGATACCAAGGTATCTAGACCTCCAGTTCCAGCCTCTTCAGGGATTCAATTGTCTAGACTTGTAGTGCCCTGAAATTCCCCCCCCCCAGAAATCCAGGAACCCAGAGGTCCACACTTCCCCACTAACACCAACCAAAGTGTCTAGACTCCTCGCCCTACCCAAAGGGTCCAAACGTCTGACTCCCAGCCTTATACTGGGCAGAGACCTGGGTATGATTTCTCAATCCCCTCATTCATTCAATAAGCATTTATTAAGTGCCTATTATGTACAAGCCTCCCATCCCCCTCCCAGGGGACCCAGCCTCCCCCCTCTTCTAAGGTGGCTTTTCTGAAGCCCCCTTCCCCAAGGACTCAAGTGCCCAGACTCCGAGCCCCGCCCCCTCAGGAACCCTGGCATCCCAACCTCCCAGCCCCTCTCCCTCTGGGGGAAGCCAGGGCACAGGTGCCCACCCATCTCCAGTCCCGGGTTTTCAGCTACTCTCCTCCAGGGAGCCAGGTGTCCAGACTTCCAGCCCCCCTCCCTCCCTTCCCAAGGACCCAGGTGTCCAGGCTGTCAGCCCCACTCCCCACTGGGATAAGGGACAGTACTCACTCTCCCCCACCACCGCCTTCAGCCCCGAGGGCGCCATCTTCCCCCTGGGGCCACCGCTTCCGGGTCTGCCCAGGACGGGGCGGGGCCTCCTTAGCGTCATCGCAGAAGACCACGCCCCTTTCCACCTGGCAGGGCCTCTTCGCTCACCTGGCCACGCCCCAACCATCTGACCCAGCTCCCTAGCTCCCCGCTCTTAGTCAGTTTCTTCTGGAATCAGTTTCGGGAAAGTGACAAGGAAGGTGGAAAGATTCGCCGTGTCTCCGCGGCGCCCGCAGCACTCGCGTCCGTTATAGCTAACACTTCTGATCATAGTTTTCCCATGGGTACTATGGGAATAATCATAGCACCTACTCCCAGGGTTGTTGTGAGATATTTGTAAAGCACTTCGCAAACCTTAAAGAGCTACGTGTTACCAATTGCTAGTACTATATTAATTACACAAAAAGACACTCGAGTACCCAGAGCCGCAGACGGATAGAGAGACAGTCACAAATTCACCTAATTATATGTCATTTATATAGGGCGCGAAAGTTTGCAACGCTATTATAGTTACTAGCTCAGAAAAGACCAGTGACACCCATGGGTCCCATAACACAGCTGGGTGAGTATCTACCCCGTTAGTTAGGTCTGTTCTTCCTCCCTCCCTCCCTTCCTTCTGTCCTTGCTGATTTCATTGGTATAGGGAGATCTGCCACTTGGAAACCTTTACGAGTGCTACTTAAAAGTTCGTTGTTATTCTTATAACCAGAGAGTTGCCTAGTGAAATGAGAGGCTAAGGGATTTGCCCAGGGTCACACACACATCCAGTATTCGCCTGAGGCAGAGCTAGCGTCCATATTTTCCTGACTGCCACCAGCTCTCTCTCCACTCTGCAAGTACATCTTCCGTCCCCACGCAAACACGCATACAAACCCCATATCGCCCGTACTCACCCCCCTAACCCTCCTATTGGTTTAAGTCACATTAAGTGATTTGCCCAGGGTCACACAGCAGGTGCGTGTCTCAGGTAGAAGGCAAACCTAGCTCTTCCTGACTCCAGCTCCAATGCTATAACCATTACACTGCACTGTCTCCTTAAAAAAAATTTTTTTTTTCAATTAACAAGCTCATTTCTTCTCCCTCCATCCACCACCACTTTCCCATTGGGAAAACAAAACAAAACAAAACCCTTGTAACAAATATGCAGTCAAGCAAAACAAATTCCTGCATTTGTGTGTCCAAAAAAAAAATTCTCATTCTGCCCCGAGTGTCTCGTTTCTCTGTTAGGAAGTAGATAGCATGCTTTATCAGTTCTCTGCCTCTTGAGCCCAGAGTGGCTCAAGGACAGACACAGTGGCACAGTCCTACTTTCACTAGTGAACACTTACATAGGCAAAGGACACAGGGATGCATGTATTATACACATAGATAAGCCCCCTGTCACTCTCTGGGGCTGTTTCCTCCTCCATAAAATGAGAGGATTGAACTAGATACTCAGCTCCCTCCTAGTTTTGACCTTCCTAGCTCCCTTCCAGTGTATGACACACATATAGAAACAGTCACACATTCTAACCCCCATACAGTGGGGTCCCCAGAACCTCCTCCATCCTGATCAGCGTGGTTTAAACTCCAGGCACCTGCCATGGTTATCACCAGAATGGGGGAGACAGAGGAATTTGTCACCTGGGAGGAGGGGTGTGTACTGGGGGGAGTGTTCTATGTTTATGTATCATGTTTCTCCATCCCCAGGAAACTGTGTCCAAAAAAAAATTGCCTCCAACACTCTAAGACAACATTCATGAACCTCTTTTGCTACTGAGGGATCTGATCTAGGACCCCCCTCCACACCCCCATCCCAGTTCTGAATGGGGCAATTCCGGGAATGAGATTTTGAAGACTTCAGTTTGAGGAACTGTAAAAGCTTGGGGGACTGGCAGAGTTCAGGAATGAGGGGTGAGGATCTTGGGGAGAATAGGACCTCCAGCTCCTGCTCCTCCCCTAGCCAGGTCTGGCCCCTGATGGAGAGTGTTACTGTGGTAACCACCCCAAAGCTTGGACCCAAAGGCTATGTAGAGCTGGTAATAAGGCCCTTGTGGGTATATAAAGAGGTAAGGACCCCCCCAGGGAGGAATATAATCCCATTCCCTACAGAAACATAACCAAGGAGACTGACTGAGCCAACCAATACCAGTCTGACCAGATCTTTGGACCATCCACATCTTTGGACAGGTGGGCAGAAGAGAGAGGAGACACTGTTTGGGGTGGTGAGTGGAGAGCCATGAAGCAAGGGAGGATGCCTTGACTCCCGAAGGTCTTCACACAACAAAAAAGGCTCTTTGTGGGAAGGTCCTGATCCCTATATCTATCCCTATCCAGAAAGGATGCATTCCCAGGTACCAGTTAAGAGAGCTGGGGCTGGGGAGGCCTCTGGGGAAGTGAAGAGCATGGTCTCTAATCCCTCTCCCCTTCAAAGAGGTTATGATTACCACCCACGAGGTCAAGACCGTGGGCTCCGTGGTCTCTGCCTTCTCCGTGCTCTCTCCCGCTTGGCCTCTCCCTATGGAGCCCTGCCCCCCAGTTGTCTGGGAGACCCTACCTTGAATCTTCAGTATGCCTGCTCCCAGACACAGCTGGCCCAGGTGAGAGCTGTGGGGTAGGGGGAAGGGTATGAATCCTATGATTCTGGGGTTTCGTGAATGAGTTTGGGAGGAGGGCTATAGGTCAAGACTGTGGAAATCATGTGTTGTGATCAGAGGGAGGGCCAAAACTCTGGGAGTGACATGAAGTTGGGGGAGAGGGAGGAAGCCTGGGCACCCCACCCCCACCCAGCACCCAGTGTAGTTCCACGAAAACAATTATCTGGATGATCTTTATGGGGCTTAGTCTGGGTGGGAGCAGATGGAGAGGGGGGGACTCCCAGATGGAGTCTAGGATTTGGGGCTTGGTAGAGGATCGTGGGTGTTCCCCCACCCTTTAAAAGTCCTACTCCAGATGCCAAGAGCAAGTGGGAGCTGGAATCAGGCATCTACAGTGGATCTGGGGACAGAACTCAACAGAAGGGAAACACAATTCAGGGAGAAAGGGGTCTAGCAGGAGATCACCTAGGGATCCAGTCTAATGGCTGAGCTGGAGGGGAAGGAGGAGAAAGCAGCAGATTCAAGTCCTCCCAGTGAGGTAAACAGGGGACCCCATTCTGGTCAGGAGGGTCTAGGGGATTCGTGGCCTGGGCAGTGAAGCCACCAGAGCAGCTCCCCCATTTCCCCACCCCACCTGGTTGCTCCCTTGTGATCTCCAAATCCTGCCAGGTCTCAGATCTCCCGATTATACCAACACAACTCTAATTAGCAGGTATCTCATTAACAAGGCCAGTGTCTCTAAAGGCTTAGAGCCAAAAAGGAGGCCAATGACCCAGTTTCCAGTTTGAGGGGGAAGGAGAATGGAAAGGGATACCTGTGTGCAAGGCCTTAGTTAAGGTGAAAGTGCCACAAAGTCATGGGGCGGGGGGGGAGACGCAGTGATGCAGAGGCAATCCAGGAGCTAGAGGAGGGAGTAGAGTTTGACTCTCCAAGGGAGTACCTTTTCCCAAACACCTCCTTCAGTCTCTGATCTAGGCCACTGAAGTTATCACTAAACAGATGCCTCTCCCCAGAGCCAGCTGCAACCAGCACATGGCTGTAGCCAGAACTATCCTGATTTGGGGGTCCCTGGGGGCAGAGGTAGGAGTGGGGACAGTGCAGGATGGCAGGCCATTTATATCATTCACACCGGATTCTCATGCCAGAGAGCAGGCAGTGCAGCTTCAGAGCATGGTAAGATGGGCAGGGTGGCAGAGGATCCCCTACTGTCATCACTAGGGTAAGGGAGGAAAAAAAGCATTTTCTTTCTCATTTATGGAGGTGGAAGCAAAAAGATATCCGTGCCCTCCCCCAGAGACCTGGGAGAGAACTAGAAACCTAAACTTGGGAAAGGAATGAAGAGCGAGAGCCCAGAACCCGCAACACGGAGAAGGGGCTGGGCCAAGAGCTGGGGAACATGGTGGGTGTGGTGGAGGTGGCCTGAGAACCTCTTCTTTTGGGGTGGAGGGCAGCAGGGAAAGTAAGCAAAGCGGAGGGAGAAGTACCAGAGACTCTCTGGTCTAATAGGGGCTTGGGGGAGTACAAGAGCTCTCAGCTCCATTTCCCTGCGGGGTGGAAGAATCAGGAAGACCTAGGGTCAAATCCTGACTCAGACACTACTACGACCTTGGATATCACATAACCTCTCTGTGCTTGAGTTTCCACATCTGAAAAATGAGGGGGTTGAACCCAAAGGCCTCTAGGAGGACAAAGGTGCCAAGGCTAACCTCAGTCCTCAACGCCCCAGGCAGGGACCCCAGAGGAGGATGGATTCTTCAACCTGCTAACCCACGTCCAGGGTGCTCGGATGGAGGAGCAGCGCTGCCCCCTGCAGACTGAACCAGGCCAGGGGCCTCCCAACAGTGAGTGTATCCTGGAGGGTAAACATATCACATGAACTTGGATGTGTGCAGATGTATGTGCTCATTCGTAGAGTGTCCATTTGTGTAACTGTGTGCCCAGGGAGCCCTCTCATAATTAGAATAAGGTTCTTAGGTGTCTCCCCAAGGCTCCGGGTTCATTTCCTGCAGGACTGGGGTACGCTGGGCACCTCAGTAGGCTTTTGGGCTTCTTCCCGCAGCCTCCCCCTCAGGCAGCTGCCTTCCCAGACTCCCTGCACAGCTGGAGCTGCTGCAGCTGGTCCCAACATCCTGCAGAACACTCGGGCCTGAACCCAAAGGCTCCATCCTGCCCACCTTGGTCCTCTTCCCCTAGAAAACAGCCGCAGCCGCAGCCCCAGCCCCAGCCCCATTGCTCCTCCGGAGATGGACAACCTGATGGACATGGTGGCCCACACCCAGGGACGGCGTATGGACGACCAGCGTGCCAGCATCAACTATCTGCCGGGCTTCCAGTCTGTGGCCCCTAAGGTACAGGGCTACCCCATGAGTGAGACTGCAAGGGGAAAGCTGGGAAGTGACTGCTCAGGTTCTAAACAGTCAGCAGTGCAGCCCCTGGGATGGGAAAGACTTTCCCAAACCAGAATGGTCTGGTTTTTTCATTTCCTCTCTTCCACCTCTTGTTAATCTCTGGTCTCCCCCCTCTTAACCCTGGGTATCCCAGTCCCACAGAAGGGGACTCTCTAGGAACAGAAGCGAGACATCCTGGACCCCAAGAACCAAGATATTTCCCTCAACCCCATTCATTAGCCTCTGCTTCAGTCCCCATAACCCTTATCCCTACCTCCCACAAAGCCACCATTCAATTCCCCTTATGCCAAGATAACCTCGGATGGCTCTGCTGGGGGCTTCTCTTGGGTTCAGAAGACCCAGAGGGTAAGGAAGGGGCTTCACTGCCTTCCTCAATCATGCAGATACAATAGCAAAGTCCTGTTCTAGGGGGGATTCTTCCTGCTTATTTCTGCCTTTACTGAGGCTAGACCAGGAGGGAAGTGGGCCTGGGAGGCAGGATGGCAGAGCATCTAGAAATCTCCTTTCCAGAGCCAGCTCAGTCACAACCTGAATAGGTAACATTGAGCAAGTCCTCATCTCTCTGTAGGCCCTCAAAATGAGGGGACTAGACTCTCTATGGCCCCTGCCTCGATCTGTCATGTCTCTGCTTCCCAGAAGAGCACCTCTTATACTGGTCCTTCTCCTTGTCCCTACAGGATGGGGTGGAGCAAGGAGCTGGGAATCGCAGCCACCACCCTCTACTGGTTCCTCAAGACCCTTCTGCCCTCAGCTTCCGAAGGAACAGCAGCCCCCATCCCCAAACCACTGGCCCCTGAGGGCTAGGGCCCGACTTGGCTTCCACACCCTACCAGTCCCCTATCACCAAATAAAAGGCTTTCACATAAACTGAGTAAGGGGTCAGACTGAGTTGTTATTGTCATTGGATTAAAGAATTGGGATGGAAAAATATAAGCTTTCTCTCATCTCTCTTTGGACACAGATACTGATCCCTGAATGGCTCCTAGGTAGAGCCCCAAAAGGCAGGGACCAAGGTGGGGAAGGGAATGGGGTTAATGCATCTGACAAGCCAGTCCAGGGCAGGGGAAGATCTCGAGGCCATAAACGTCTCCAGGTCCATGGGGGAGCAGGGGACATGTGGCCTCCAGAGTTCCTCATCAGAAGGCAGGGCTGGAAGGAGCCCCCTTGCAGGAGTCCTATTTCCCAACCCTCTACCTGTGCTGTGTGCAGTAGCCAGGCTTTGGGGGGACAGACAGGACACACTGATTTCCAGATAAATCCCAGGTCACTGCTGGGCAGTCCGAAGTAGCCTCTCCTCACGCTGCTTCCGCATCCGCTCCTTGAAGTCTTCTAGCTCCTGACGCTAAAATGAGTTGGGGCAGAATGTCAGAAGAGAATGCATAGCTACAGCCCTGTCCCAAACCCCTAGAACCCAGCCCCACTCCAATGTGAAATATTTGGGGGGAGAGGGGCGGGGAAGAAGACTAGAACCCCCAGCCAATCCCCTCCTACCTCCATGGGCTTCCTCCCTGGGCTAGGCGCTCCTTCTGGGGCTATGGCCTCCCCCACCCAGAACCTGTCTCTCACTTGTTCCTCCTGAGGGTACTCCAGCTTCTCCTGAGCCCACAGTAGGAGTTGGAGCCCAGGAGTTCTTACCTGAAACTAGGCTTTCACCTACCCTGAGTGAGGGCAGAGATAGACCTCATGGATATTTCCCACTGCCATCTCAACCTAACCATTCCTCCCCCCACAAATGATGGGGGAGATTCAAGGCTTCACCTGGTCTTCTCGCTCCGGAGGGAAGATCTCCCGCTGCAGAAAGAGAAGAAGTTGCTGGAGAAGAGGGAGAGGACCAGGAACAGACATGGCATCCCCCACCCCTACCCCAGTAGGGCCAGAAGAGAAAGGAGCCCTCTCAGGATCCCCATCCCTCCCAGGGGAGCTCTGGGTCACACAGGACATCTTGCCTCCAGTCCTCACTGCTACTTAGATGAACATAGTGGAAAGTGTGATTGGCACTGAATATCAGCCTTCTCATTGTAGAAATGGCAAGAGTGGGAAGGCCATCATTAAGTCAATAACAGATAGCAACAGAGCCAAGCATTTGGACTCCCAGCCCAAGGAAGCCTCAGTGCCCTACTAGGTACAACCGCCATCTGGGGAGTCACAGAAAGCCTGGCTTCTGAGGCCACAGAATGTGGAGAGTGGCGCGTATTCTCCCCCCACCTCCTTCCTAAGCCCCGGCATACCTTGCGCTGGACGACATACTCCTCAAAATACTCGGCCTGGTTAGAGACCCAGAACATGGCCACTGGGAAGGTGAGATAGAGCATCATCTATAAAGGGGCAGAGAATGGAGGGCACGTCTCCCCACTGCTTCAAAGTCATCTACAGATGTTTTTCATTCAAACAAGAATGAAGTTTTAAATGATTATAATGATAATCACCCACAGAGGGGGAGACTGAGTAGCCCTGGGCTTGCCGCTGTCAAAACGCCAACAGCTAGCTTAGACGTTGTTTCTCAAGATTAATGAACAACTGCATATAAAACAATTCTCATGTTGTAGAATTTCAGATTGAAACATGGATTTTCCTGTTTTGGAAAGTAAAATCTTAAGTTACCATTTTTCATTTTAGAAATCAGTTTGCCATGTTATTTTCCATGTATAACTGAAATTTATCTTTAGACTTTTAAAGCCATGTTGGACTATGCTTGTGAAATTTATTGTTCTTACTGATTTTAAAAATTTATCTTCAGCCACAAATATATTTTGAGAATTAAAAGCACTTTGGAATATACCTGTGCCGAGTTCCTCCAAATCTTTATCATCTCTCCCTGCAGCCTTTCCTGAATCTGCCAGGGCTCTCTCCCTCTCTAACTCTCTGAGTATAAGCTGGATTCACACACACACACACACACAGATACAGACACACAGAGACACACACATACAGACAAACACACACCCCTAACTACTCGAGGGCGGGGACATTGTTTTTGTCTTTATAGCCCCAGGCCTTTGCTCAGAGCCTAGCACACAGCAGCCACATCACATTTGCTGAAGTGAACCCTGTGCTATCCTCTGAGATCCCCCCCGCCTCTCTCCTGAAACAACCCTCTCCACAGTCACCAACGAACTTCAGATTTGCCAAATCTAATGGACTCTTCTCCATCCCTTTCCTCCTTGACTTCTCTATACACCAAGGGATCTTAACCATGTTGTGCCATGAGCCCTTCTGGCAGTCTGGTGAAACCTATGAAGTTCTTCTCAGAACAATGCATTTAAATCATTGAAGGAAATTAAAACACTTGGGGGAGGGGGAATAGCAAAAATAAAAATTTGGGGTTTTTTCCTATTTAAATTCACCAACCTCCAGAAATCTATCCAGGACCCCAGGTTACAGAGCCTTTACTGCTCCAGAGATCACAGAGTCCCAGCTTCAGAGCTGGAAGATTTCAGAGGCCATCTGGTCCAACCTCCTTTATTTTAAAGATGTGGAAACTAAAGTCCAGCTAGCCTGGGACCCAAATCTACACCCTCTGGGTTCTCCTGCCTCTTTGATGACTTTTTCTCTCTTTTCATTTTACAAATACTCTTAATGTAGCTTCTCCCAAGGATGTGTTCTGGGCTTTCTTTTTTCCTCCTTTGGTAATCTCATTCACCTCCAAGACTTCCCCTTTGTAGGTGACCCTGAAATCTGCAACTCCAGCTCTGACCTTCCCTCTGAGCTCCAGCCCCACCTTTCCCCCTTAAGGACATTTCCACCTGCACTTCCAGTCATCATGCCAAACTCAGCTTGTCCAAAATTTAGCTTATTATTTTCCCTCTAACCTTTTTTCTCAGACTTCACTATTTATCTGGGGCACTAGCCATGATTGCCGATTGGCTATTAGCTGCATTTCTCAAGTCCATAAACTGTGGGCTCTCTCTGATCCTTCCTTTCACTTACCTGGAATATACAATCAGATCCCAAGTCCTGTTGATTCCACCTCTTCAATACCTTTGGAATCTTCCTCCTCCCTTTTCTGATCTCACTGACACTGGCCCAGCCGAGTCCCACCTGAATGACTACAATAACCAAACAGCTCTTAGCACTCTCATTCTACCCAGAAAGACCTTTCTACCATTGCCAGAACAAGCTTCCTTAGTGGTGACAAAAGCTCATATTTCTACAGTGTTTTAAAGTCTACCAAGAGCAGCAAGGTGGTGCAGTGGCTAGAGCACCAGGCCTGGAGTTGGGAAGATCAGAGTTCAAATCTAACCTTGGACATTTACTGTGTGATCCTGAGCAAGTCACTTAACCCTGTTTGCCTAAGTTTCCTCATCTATAAAACGAGGTGGAGAAGGAAATAGCAAACACTCCAATATCTCTGCCAAGAAAACCCCAAATAGGGTCACGAAGAGCTGGACACCCACTGAAACAACTGAACAACGACAAATTAAAGTCTATCAAGCTGTCATTCACTATAATCCTGTGAAGTAGGTGGTGCAAATTTACTGAATTTGACAGAGGAGGAAAAGAAGGCATCTGATTTTCTACCAGCTGGGTCATCATAGGCAAGTCACAAAGCCTGTCAGCGCCTCAATTTCTTCATCTGAAAAATAGGCACAACAATAACCACACCCCTCACCTCACAAGGTAGGGGTCCCATAGGCAGTCTGCAAACGATAAAGTGAAATCTGTCAATTATCATTGCCCAAGGCCAGAAAGATGGTAAGTGACTAAGTAAGTGATGGTAAGAGCTAGGATCTGAGTCTGGGTATTTTTTAACTGTGAGCTAAGTGCCTTTTCCACTTAATCAATCAACAATGTGCTAGCACTGTGCTAAGTACTGGAAATTAAAAAAAAAAAAGTGAAAATCACCCCTGCCCTCATGAAGCTTACATTCTAATGTCCTAAGGGAAAAACATATGCATAAAGAGGTATATACAAGACAGATATAGAGAATAGATACAAAGCAACCTTAATCTAATATACATTTCTTTGGGGTTACATTTAACTATTCATCTCTCACATCCAGTTACCACTTCCTGCCGACTGTAACGTGAGGCAGCTAGCTGATGATGGAAATGCAGTGCCAGGTCTGCATTCAGGAAGACCTGAGTTCAAATCTAGCCTCAAACATTTCCTGGCTGTGTGATCCTGGACAAGTCATGTAATCTCTTTCAGCCTCAGTTTCCTCAACTGTAAAATAAGGATAATAACAGCACCTACCTGTCAGGATTGTTGCGGGATACACTGAGATAATGATTGAAAAGCACTTTGCACATAGTAGGGCCTACATTACTGTTATTATTATTATCCCTTTCCCTCTGCTCACACTTCCACCACCCTAGTAGGTGCTTCATCACCTTCTACTGAAGTACTGCAATAGCTTCCTAATCGGCCTCCTTGCCTCTAATCTCCTCCCATACAATCCATCCTCACATAATTACCGACTTCACATTCCTAAAGCATACCACACTGAACCAGAGAAGTGATTTGCCCAAGGTTATATAGCTAATAACTGAGGCTAGACTTGAACTCAAGTCTGCCTATCTCTGAATCTAGCTTTTTTTTTTTTTTGGAGGGGAGAGAACAGGACAATTGGGGTTAAGTGACTTGCCCAAGGTCACAGGACTAGTAAGTGTTAAGTGTCTGAGGCTGGATTTGAACTCAGGTCCTCCTGACTCCAGGGCCAGTGCTCTATTCACTACACCACCTAGCCACCCCTGAATCTAGCTCTTTATCTACTATATCATATTGTTTCAAAATCAAAAGGGAGCCACTGAAAGTCCCCAAGCTAGAGAAGTGTGAGTGTCTCCCTATTGTTTCTGGAATAAAATGCTAACTCTTCTGTTTGGCATTTAAAGCCCTCTCCAATTTGGATCTAGACTCTCCCTTCAAATTTCCCACTTTACCCTCCAGCCACACTGGCCTAGCTGATGTTCCCCAGGAAATTCTGTCTCCACTTTCCACATCTCTTACACATGGCAGATTCTGCCTTGTCTTGCCAACTGCACCTTGGCACCATCTTCCTTCAGTGCTTGGCTCAAGCACCACCACCACCAGGAGAACTTCCCTGCTTCCTCCAAATGCTGCCCATTATTACTTTGTATACATTTCGTATTTCCTTATCCACCACCACCACCCCACCAGCAGACTGTAAGATCCTTGAAGGCAGGCACTGAATTGTTCTTGTCTTTGTATCCCAGCACCTTGCAGCATGCAGTCAGTAAATACTCGGCAGAATTGAATTGAATTTCTGATTCCCTTCTTTCCCTGCCTCTTAGCTACCCTTCACAACACTTTTGGAATAATCTTCCTTCCACATAGATCTGCTCATGTCACTTGACTCAAAGATTTTCAGTAACTCTTTACAGGGTACCAGATAAAGTTCAAACTACTTTGCTTGACAAGGAAGACCTTCTCCAATCTTGGGTCATTCTGCCTTTTCAAATTTATCTTCATTTACTCCCTTCCAGACAAACTAGATTCAAAATCAAGAATCTTAAAGCTGGCAGGGACCTCAGAACAAATCCAGTTCAGCTACTACTTTAACAGGATTCCCCTCTATAACATCCCCCAAGTTCAAAAAGCCACTTTTCATCAAGGAAGAAAAAAACCCCTGGAAATTATGAGCTACTAAACTTGACTTCAATTCTTGGGTAAATTCTAAAATGCAACAGTGAAGGGATGGTTGGGAACCATCCAGAAAAGGAAGCAGTGATTAAAAAGCCAGTTTGGTTTTGTCAAGAACAGGTCATGCCAGACTAACTTTATTTTCTTTTCTGAAAGAGTTATTAATAGCTTAAATTGTAGACATAGTTTACTTGGATCTTAACAAAGTATCTGATAAAGTATCTTATTCTACTCTTGCGGAAAACATGGGAAGACAAGGACTAGACTATAAGACGATTTGTTGCTGATCAGTCATGTCTAACTCTTCATGACCCCGTTTGAGGTTTTCTTGGCAAAGATACTGTGGTGGTTTGCCATTTCCTTCTCCAGCTCATTTTATAAATGAGAGAAACTGAGGCAACCAGGGTGAAGTGACCTGTCCAGGGTCACACAGGGTGTTTGAGGTCAGATTTGAACTCAGGAAGAGGAGTTTTCCTAACTCTAGGACCAGCACTCTATCCATAGCTGCCCTATAATAGATGTAGAGAGATTTAAAACTATTTGAAAGACCAGACTCAAGGATAAGCCATTAGGGGTTCAATGTCAATAAACATAAGATTTCCAGTGAAGGGGCCTGAGTGGCTCAAGGACCTTTGTTCCACCCTGGACTATTTAGCATTTTTAACCAAATATTTGGACAACAGAATAGATAGCATGCTCATCAAGTTTGTAGGAGACTAGATAAGAATAGTTAACATACTACCGTGTTTCCCCGATAATAAGACACTGTCTTATTATTTTTTTTTGGACAGAAAAACACCAGAGGGCTTATTTTAATGAACATTGACAGCAATTTTAATAAACAGATAAATGTGAACAAAAAATGTACCTTTATTCAATAATGAATTCAATAAAGAACAGGATGAAGCGCTCACTGCTGCAGCTCTGATGGGATGCAGCTCGGAGCGCGGCATGCGTTTCGGGGGGGGGACGGTGCATACAGAGGGTACCGTAATGTAGCGTGTAGCGCAGGGGATCACCTTCACTACAGTAGCAATCTCAATAGGGCTTATTTTCGGGGGAGGGCTTATTTTAGAGGAATCTTACACAGTAAGGGGAGGGCTTATTTTCAGGATAGGTCTTATTATCGGGGAAACACGGTATAGGTTAGGATCCAAAAAGACCTTGACATTCAAGAATGTTGAGCTAAGCCCAATAAGATGAAATTCAATATGGACAAATATAAAGTCTGAGACGGGTCAAAAAAAAATTCACCTTCACAAGCACAGGATGAGGGAGTCATGGTTCAATGGAAATTTGAGAGAAAAAAAATCTGGATGCTTTTGGTGAACTCAATATGAGTCAGCAGCGGGATGTTCCCATCAAACAAAATTAATGCCATTCTGAGAAGATGTTAAGAGAGTTAAAAGAGAAAAGGTGAGAGACAGTGAGGAGCAGTGGACAGAAACTTAGCTTTGGAGCTGTGAAGAGCTGGATTCCAGTTCAGCCTTTTAACACATGCAGGCTAAGTGACCCTGGGCAAATCACTTAATCTGTCCATGCAAGGCCACTCTCTGTGATTACAAGTCAAAGAGAAGGTGCTGACCAGCACTGATAGGAGCCCCTCCTGGGAGTTTCCTATACCTATGAAATCACAGATCTAGTACAATCCCTATGCTATAGTTTCCAAAATAAAGAGGTGATAGTACCACTGTCTCCTAGTGCAGTCTTTGGAGTGAACTTAGGGCACCAATCCTACCTCAGACACTTACTATGGCCCTGGGCAAGTCACTTAACCCCCTAAGTCTCAGTTTCCCCATCTGTAAAAAGAGGGTAATAACTGCACCTGCATCCCAGGATTGTCGTGAGGATCAAATGAGATAATATATGTACAGCACTCGGTACATATTAGGCGCTTAACAGATGCTTGCTCCCTTCCTTGCAGGATAAAATGAGATATTTGTGTACTTTGCAAAACGTTAAAGCCCTATATAAATACATCATCATCATCATCATCAGTCGAATCTCATTTGGAGTCTCCTGTTCAGTTCTAGGCACGATAGGTTAAGATCACGAAGTGACAAGAGGGGGTGACCCCAAGGTGAAAGCTCCTGAGTTCCTATCAATCGGGGGTCTTTTAGCTGGAAGAAGAGAAGGCTAGGGAGAGTAGGGCAGACTGGGGAGAGGAAACCGCTGTTTGAAGGGCTGTCACGTGGGAGGCCCCCGAGGCAGAATAAAGAGCCTCGGAAGGATTCCGAAGAGGCGTTTTTAGACTCCAAGACAGGTAACGCGGTCTGTAACCAAGAGATGGGGCGGGGGCAGTGAGGGCATAGGGATGGGTGTGGAAGAGGGGAGTGTCAACAGGGGATTCAGTCGCTAGATCCCATCCCAAAAGGCTCCTACCTGCCCCCAACCCGGCCCCGAGAAGCAGTGTCCCACACGCCCCTGGTCCCCAGCACTGACCCGAAAAACCTCCAGCTTCACCCCCATCCTGTTGGATCCGACGGCTGCTTCCGCCAGTCTCTGAAGCCACATCTGCCCAAAACTAGACTCCGCAACAAGACGTACGTTCATTGGCTTGGGCTCGAGCATGGATGCTGGAGCCTATTGGCCAGAGTGGATCAAAGCGGAAGCGAGCTGTGGAGAAGGTGTCTCGCCTGTTCCCCTAGTACTGAACAGGCGGAAGTTATTCTGAGGAGGGCACGGAAGTGGGCTGCATTCAGCCAATGAGGAACGGTGCCAGGACGGATGAAGGCGGGATCACGGTGTAAAGGCTGGTGAGTGCAGCTGGGGAAGACGCGGGTATGCCCGAGATCGGGGAGGCAGCCCCAGCCGAGGCAAACCTGAAGGCTCGGCCCGAGAGGCCCGACCTCTTCTTTGTGAGTACGAGCGGGAGGAGGGCACAGACGCGTTGGGCTCCACGGGGCGGCGGGCGGCCTCCGAAACCTGGGATGGGGGAGACGCTAGTCCGACAGAGGCATGGAGTGCGCAGGCGCGACTCCGGGAGCTTGGGAGAATGCGCAGGGGCAGGAAAGAGCCTCGGCTAACCTGGGAGTGGGCGAAGTTGGAGGCTGCGCTCGCTGGGCTCAGCTCTTCTCTTTCTCTTATTCGTGAGAGACGAAGTGGGGGGGCTAAAGGACTGGTTCACACTGAGGGTGAGCCCTAGTGAGCCACTGCAGGTTCTTTAGCAAAGAATCAGGACCTCAAACAGCTCCCCATCTCCTAGATACTCTATTTCTTACGCAGATGCTGAGATTTGCTTAGAACTCTTCCATCTGTGGCCTCCCCAGTAAAGCTCAGCCTCCTTTGCTTGGCCTTCCAGCCTTCCAAACGTATCGTTCCCCTCTTGAAACGTGAGACTGCCAGGCCTTCCTGTGTCCGCTGCTTCCGCCCTCTCCTCCCCCCGACTTCGCACGGCCTCGCACCCCCTCCGCCACACTCATTCAGCAGTAGTCTCTAGTGTAGTTTTCTGGGTTCATGCCTTTCTCTTCGATTTTGAGTTACGCAAGGGCTGGGGCAAAGTCAAAATGTGTGGAAAAACTCGTAAGGAAGAGTCAGGCTTTTCCCCTGCTTGGACCCAGGAGCTAAAATGAAGAGCAGCAGATGGAAATGTAAGAGAAGTGGGTCTGGGTTTGATGTTATAAAAACCATCTAAAAAACCCTGACGTTTGGTGTTAGAGTCAGAGCTGTCCCAGGGGCGTCTAAGTTCCCGGTCATTGGAAATCTCAAGCTAAGGCAGCATGAGCATTTTGGGGGATAGAGCTCTGAGGGAGGAGTCAGGAAGACCAGAGTTCAAATCCAGCCTCAGACACTTCCTGGCAGTGTCACTCTGGGCAAGCCTCTTAAACTGTATTTGTCTCCATTTACTCATCTGTAAAATGGGGGTGATAGTGCCTACTTCCTAACTGTTGTAAGGATCAAAAGAGATAATAAGTAAAGTGTTTGGCACAGTGCCTGGCGCATAGTAAGTGCTATGTGAATGTTGCTTATTATTAAAGCACTTAGCACAGAGCATGGCATACTAAGTGCTTTATAAATGTTAGCTATTTTCATAAGTATGTGGCCTGGATGCCTTTTGAGGTCCCTCCAGCTCTAAGATTCTGTGATTACTTAAACTTTGTATCAGAGCCCCACAAAGTCCTCTCCTGTAGTAGGTATTTAATAAATGTGGGGTGAATTGAATTGGATCAGAGCTGGCTCTGGGACACAAGCCCTTGGCTGTCCAGCAGAATGGTGGGAGGTAGAAAGATGGGAGCCAGGGAGGAGGCTGTTGCTATGATGAGTCAAGATGGAGAGAAAGGAGAATGTTGGGGGTATTTCTAAGGGACACTGAGCTAGATGCAGACACTAGGTAATATGCGGAGATGAAGTATTGCAGGATTTAGAATTGGACGATTTCTTTATCACACAGACCGTAAAACTAGGCGTCTGTCCAGTCAAAGACATAAACTGTCTCAGACTTGGAAGGGACTTCCTTGGCTTTCTAATCCAACCCGTACTTGAACAAGAATTCCTTCTTCATAAGGCTTAATAGGTGATTACCTAGCCATTGCATGAAGGCTTCAAATAAGGGGGAACCCACTACCTCCAGGGGTAGCTTATTCTGTCATCCAACCTAAATATGCCACTTTTGCCAGTGACCTGCAAGCTGGGTACTTGCTCAGAGAGGAAACAAGAATTTAGTCAGTAAACCAGTCAGGTGCTTGGAATGGGGCTTTGAAACAGAAAGACATGTCTGATCCCGAAGCCCAGAAACATAAAGTGATTTGCCTGGGGTCACATAAGGAGTGTAAAAGGTGAGATTTTATCCTGGGTCTCCTGACTCTTTCCACTGTGGCACAGCTGTCTCAGTGAGAGGGAAGCCAGCCTTCTGGGGGTGGTGGAGATTTGGGGGGCTTCAGAGTGATGGGATTGGGAAGGAGGAGGCCTGCCTTGGTTGAGACACTGGCCCTTTGTCTCCCTAGGAAGAGGAAGATTTGCAGTATGAGGAGGAAATCCTTCGCAACCCGTTCTCTGTCAAGTGTTGGTTTCGGTACATCGAGTTCAAGCAGAGTGCATCGCAGGCTGTGCTCAATCTGTTGTATGAGCGAGCCCTCAAGGAGCTGCCTGGGAGGTGAGAGGCCCTCCCACTTTCCAGCCTCCCCTCCCTCTCCTCCCATGGGGCACCTCAGGATGGGAAAGTGGAGCTTGGGCAGAGAAAAGGGAAAGGCTGTAACAGTGTCCACAAGCATGTTTCCTCTCCTGTCACCCAGTTACAAGCTATGGTACCACTACCTGAAAGCCCGCCGGGCCCAGGTGAAGCGTCGCTGCGTGACTGACCCTGCCTACGAGGATGTCAACAATTGCCACGAGCGGGCCTTGGTCTTCATGCACAAGGTAAGCACTTGGTGAGCAGGGTCCCGGGGGCAGAAGGAAGCTGAGGCGTCCCGGGCTGGGGAGGTGGGAACACAAGGAGACCACTGCCTTCTCCCTGCTCCAGATGCCACGTCTGTGGTTGGATTACTGCCAGTTCTTGATGGAGCAGGGCCGCATCACTCGGACCCGGCGCACCTTCGACCGTGCCCTGCGGGCTCTGCCCATCACTCAGCACTCTCGCATCTGGCCCCTCTATCTTCGCTTTGTACGTTCCCACCCCCTTCCTGAGACCGCAGTGCGTGTGTACCGCCGCTTCCTCAAGGTGAGCCGTGCAGACAGCAGACCATACGGCTGTAAGATTTCCTGCCCTGTGACCCCCAAACCCAAGCTCCATGGGATGAAATGGGCACTGGAGAGGGAAAGGGCAAGGGCATCTTAAGGCTGGGGGGGAAGAGCACTGACCACTTTCTCTGTTGGGGGTTCCCCAGCTGAGCCCTGAGAGTGCAGAGGAGTACATTGAGTACCTGCGCTCCATTGACCGGCTGGATGAGGCAGCTCAGCGCCTGGCAACCGTGGTCAATGATGAAAGATTTGTCTCCAAGGAAGGAAAGTCCAACTACCAGGTCAGGCCCCAGCCCCCTTCAGAGGTCCCAGGAGGCCCCGACAACCCAAACCTCACCCTCCCCACACATTTGCTTACACGGCCACATAGTCACACATAATCATGGGATTGCTAAGATCCAGAGCTGGTCATCTGGTTCAACCCCTCACTTTGCAGATGGGGAAACTGAGGCCCAGAGGAGAGAAGAGGCTGTCTGCAATCACCTAGGTAATAAGTAGCAGAGCCAGGCTTCGAATCCAGGATCTCCTGTGATTCCTGATCTGGTGATTTTTTCATTACACCCTGCTACCTTCTTGGTTCTACACAGTCACATGCACTGACATCACCTCACGGTCACAGACACACAGAACCCTCCCAAATTCCAGGAAAGGGCCAAGGGAGCTGCAGGAACCATGGAGCTGAGCCCCTCCCTCTCTTTTTCTCTAGCTGTGGCATGAACTGTGTGACCTGATCTCCCAAAATCCTGACAAAGTGCAATCCTTAAATGTGGGCGCCATCATCCGAGGGGGCCTCACCCGCTTCACTGACCAGCTGGGCAAGCTCTGGTGCTCGCTGGCCGACTACTACATCCGAAGTGGACATTTCGAGAAGGTACCAGGGCTGGGCCTGAGCCAGGATTCCTGAGGGGACATACACATGCCTCCTAGACCTGGAGCTTGTGGGCTCTGCCAGAAGCATCTTCCTAAAGCAGAAGTCTGTCTGTGTCCCTTCTGTAAGAGAGCCTTCAGTAATATGGGAGCTAACATTATTTAAGGACCTGCTATGTGTCGGACACTGCACTAAGCACTGAATATTATCTCATTGATCCCTCTATCAACCCTGGCAGTAGGTGCTGTTATTATTCCCATTCTACAGACAAGGAAACTCAGAAAAACAGGTTAAATGACTTGCCCAAGGTTACTCAACTAGGAAATATCAGAGGCTGGCTTTGATCTTGGGTCTTCCTGACTCCAGGCCCAGCGTTCTGTGCACCATAGCGCCCCTAGCACCTGTGGCTCTCTATTGTCTCCAAAATAAACTGAGCTCTGGCTTGGCACTTAAAGATTTCAGTGTCCATGCCAGACCTATTTTTCCAGGCTGTTTCACTCCCCATCCACAGACTGGCGACTGTGCTATTGCCCACCCTTGACATCCCTTTTCTTGCCTCACCCAGAGCTCTCTGTGGCCCCTGCCTGGGTGTCCCCCTTCCTGGCTTCTTCATTTCAGGAGGGCTCATGGACCACCTTTCGGGGGAAGGCCTTCGTGGCCCTATTGGTTGGTCCTCTCTCCCTCCTACACCTCCAGTAGTCACGTAGGCCCTTGTCTGCTTCTGTGCTGTCTCTCCCTTCTCCAGTAAAATGCTAGTTCTTGGAGGGTTTTCACTTTGCCTTTAAGTCCTTTGTGCCTGGTACACAGTAGGCATTTAATAAATGCTGATTGAACTGAATAGCATATTGAAAATTAATTTTTCCAGTTATCAAACATTTAACTTTTAGGTTTTTTGTAGTATTCCCTTCACAAAAGCCCTAGGAGGTATGTAGGGCAAACATCATTCCTGTTGTAGAGATGTGGAAGATGCCTTCCTCGGGGTCACAGAATGTGTCAGTGTCAGAACCAGGGCTCTTTACTTCCCAAGAAGGGAAGAGGACGGCGAGGGAGGGGCCAGGTGTGGGGGCTGTGCTGACAGCTCTTTTTGTCACAGGCCCGAGATGTGTACGAGGAGGCAATCCAGACAGTAATGACCGTACGAGACTTCACACAGGTCTTCGACAGCTATGCCCAGTTTGAGGAGAGCATGATTGCAGCCAAGATGGAGACAACTTCAGAGCTAGGGCGGGAGGAAGAAGGTGAGGGTGTGGGGGACAAGGATGGAGACAGAGGGGCTGAACTGTGCAGTCTGTGGGATGGGAGGGTGGGCACCTCAGAGGGGCCAGGACATGCATTCTGGCAGGGGCAAGGCCAACCTCAGAAGGGCTTTTCATTTTCCCACGGGTCCATAATTGTAGCTGTTTCTGTCTCAGATGACGTGGACCTGGAGCTACGTTTGGCACGCTTTGAGCAGCTCATCAGCCGCCGGCCCCTCCTCCTCAATAGCGTTCTGCTACGCCAGAACCCCCATCATGTGCATGAGTGGCACAAGCGAGTGGCCCTGCATCAGGGCCGGCCCAGAGAGGTGTGGAGCAAAGCCTGCCTGCCCACCCCACCCCCCAGTCCTTTCCATCCTGGAGCCTCTGTTTTCTCTTCCCCTGCCTGTCCCCCCATCCCCACACACACACACACCCCTGCCCCCAAAGTCCTTCCAAACCCAGAGCCTCTCCTCTTCCTCTTTCTCCCTTGCCAGTCCCTTCATTCCACATGAACTTTCCTCCCCAGGCGGGCAGCCATGGCCTCCCTTCTGCCTCTTCTAGGTCATCAACACATATACAGAGGCTGTGCAGACCGTGGATCCCTTCAAGGCCACAGGCAAACCCCACACACTGTGGGTCGCCTTTGCCAAGTTCTATGAGGATAACGGGCAGCTGGATGATGTGAGCTGTGGGAGCAGGAGGGGGAGGGCTGGGGGTCCAGTCTGAAGCCTCTGGGTGACTCTTCCTGTCTGCCTAGGCCCGCACCATCCTGGAGAAGGCGACCAAAGTGAACTTCAAACAAGTGGAGGACTTGGCCAGTGTGTGGTGTGAATACGGCGAGATGGAGCTCAGACATGACAACTATGACCAGGCCCTGCGGCTGCTGCGGGTGCGTGGTGTACGGGTGCCTGCGTGAAGGCCCCAGGGACAGGGAGGCCAGGATCCTCTGCGTTGTGGGGGCAGCCAAAGGGGTGCTGGGGCTGATGGGGACACTGTGTCCTCCTGTCTCCTGCAGAAGGCAACTGCCCTGCCTGCCCGCCGGGCCGAGTATTTTGATGGCTCTGAGCCTGTGCAGAATCGGGTCTACAAGTCCTTGAAGGTGTGGTCTATGCTGGCTGACCTTGAGGAAAGTCTGGGCACCTTCCAGGTGAGTGCTGCCCTTCCCCCAGGCTTCTCCCCAGCCAGGCCTCAGGGATCCTCAGAAAACCCCCTTACGCAGGCTGTGAATTCACTGCATCTCTCTTCAGCAAACAGGAATGGCCTCCCTTCCCTCCCTCACCCTGTGAGTCTCCCTCCTCCCAAGCCTGGTTCCCAAATCTTCCCTGAGCCCCAGTTTGTAGCAACTTTTAGACATCACACCATACCTCATTTACACCCTTCGGATGCCCTAGTCCCCCAAAAGGCAGAACTAGGAGCAATGAGTAAGGCTGAAAGCTGCAGGTTTGGGGTTCGGTCCCAAAGCAGCAATTCCCCTTCACTGGTGGAACCTGGAGAACCACATGTCAGGGATGGGAGACCTCAGAGTACATGCTTCCATCCCCAGTATTTGGAAGCTATGGGACATTCTGTGTTCTGGTCATCTTTGTTAGCCTTAGTTCTCTGCCACTCAAAGTCTGGTCACTATCCCAGTTCAAGCACAGGAGTCACTCTGTGGGCTCTTAATGACTGTTAGACCATTGATCAAGCACCTACTGTGTGCTGGTCCCCAGGGGAGGTGAAATCAATCCCAGCCAGTCCCTGCCCATAGGGAGAGGAGGCACACAGTACTGGGAGAGAAGGGGTCCAGACAGTGGGTTGGGGCTGAGTTAGGAGAGATGGTGCCCCCCCCATCCCATGCACCCCAGTGAGCCTTAGCCGTGATCACATGCCCATCTGTGTCTGCAGTCCACTAAGGCCGTGTACGAGCGGATCCTGGACCTGCGCATCGCCACACCCCAGATCGTCATCAATTATGCCATGTTCCTGGAGGAGCACAAATACTTTGAGGAAAGCTTCAAGGTGGGTCTAGGCCCCTTGGGACGTTCATGGGGTGGGGGTGGAGAGCTGCCATTTCTAGACCAGTTTGCAAAGGGCTTCCCTCACAGGAAAGAGGCCAGGGTGGGTGGGAGTGGGGGGGTTAACCTCTTGGTTATGCCACAGTCACTTCAGTTCAAGAAGCAACGTGTTCAGTGCCTCTGATGGACCTGGCACAGCTCTGGGCTCTGGAGACAACCTAGTGAAGGAGGCGGAGGGAAGAAATGGGGATGTGTCACCAGCCTGGAGAGTCCCTCAGGGGATGTGATAGCGATCTACATGTGAGGGCTGTCATGTGCAAAACAGATTAGACAGATTAGACGTGTTCTCTTTGGCCCCAGAGGCAGAATGAGGAGCAGTGGGGGTGGGGGGGGAGGTACAAAGAGGCAGATTTAGGCCTGACAGAAAGACAAGTTCCTTAGCCATTAGAGCTGTGTAAAACCGGCTTCCTCAAAGGTCTTCCTCCCTGGGGTCTTCAAGGCATCCTTTAGTCAGCTATGTCAGAAGGGACGTCCTTGTTCAGGTATGGGTTCAACTGTGGACGCCAAGATTTCTGAGAATGCATGAGAGAGAGGATTATGGTTCCCATTTTACAGAGGAGAAAGCTGAGGCATAGTGAGCACAGAATTTGGTGTCACAAGAACTTGGGTTTGAATGCAGGCCCTCAGCTAACCTTGAGGGCTTTGGTGACCCAGGGCAAGTTTCTCCCTGAGCCTCTTTCTTCTGTGGCTGGCCAGGTGGGGCTTTGGGGCACTCCATCCACTAGCTTTTGTCCCATGTGTACTAGCAGTGTTCTGGGGCAAGCTCCATGTCTCCCCTTCCCTGCCAGGCCTACGAGCGGGGCATCTCACTGTTTAAGTGGCCCAACGTGTCAGACATCTGGAGCACATACCTGACCAAATTTATCGCCCGCTATGGAGGCCGCAAGCTGGAGCGGGCCCGGGACCTGTTTGAGCAGGCGCTGGATGGCTGCCCCCCCAAATATGCCAAAAGTGAGAAGTCTTTGGAACTGGGGGAGAGGCTTCATGTGAGGGGAATCTAGGATGGAGATGGGAGCGGTGCAGATTTGTGGGAAGAGGGGGATTCCGGGTGGGGGCGGCACGAGTGTTTTCTGAGCAGCTCTGGGTCCTGACAGTCTCATCCTCCCATCCCCAGCTCTCTACCTGTTATATGCCCGGCTAGAGGAAGAGTGGGGTCTGGCCCGCCATGCCATGGCTGTGTATGAGCGTGCCACCCGTGCCGTGGAGCCCTCCCAGCAGCATGAAATGTTCAACATCTACATCAAACGTGCTGCTGAGATCTACGGTGTCACCCACACCCGCAGCATCTACCAGAAAGCTATCGAGGTACCATGGCAGGCAGGGGAATAGGGCACTGACCTAGGAGAGAGCAAAGTCAGGGAGCAGGGGAGCCACAGAAAAGAAAAGCTAGGACGCACCTTGTCCACTCCCCTTGATGTCCTTCCCTGGTGCCTCTCCAGCAGGTCCCCTCTGTCCCCTCTCTGCTTGCTCACTTTCCCCATCTACAGGGAGTATTTGCACTTAATCATCTCTAAAGTTCCATCCAGGTCCAAATCCTATGATTCTATGATGCTGCTTTTCCCCGGCTCGCAGACTGATCGGTCCTGCCAGCAGGCACAGCTCATGCCTAGTCCTCTGAGCCCACCCAGCCCAGCGGCCAAACATTGACCTGCTTCCTATTGGTCAGGCGCCACCCAGTCGAGCCACAGGTTTTAGGGGATGTGCACACTTCCAAGAGGTGGAAGTGGAATGAAGTTGTTAAAAGCAGTAGAACCCAGGCTGGTCAGTGGAATGCAAACTGGGCCTTGTCCAGTCTGCGCTCAAGCCAATACCCAGTTGGGAATTGGGCTCAGATTGTACAAGGCATCCTATAGCTGGCATCCTTGGCAGGAAGAAACACACCTCTTTGTGTCTGCTGTTTTTGGAGAAGGCCAAAGGCCTGGGGGGCTCGTTGTGGGAGGACATGAGAGTGACTGAGGGTTGCAGTGCTCAATGTAGTCCACCTTGTAAGGAGCTTTGGAACACAGGGTCAGGTTGGAGCAAGTATCTCAGTGGTCCCTTCAGACTCCACTCTCTTCTGGTTTTCAGGTGCTGTCCGATGAGCACGCACGAGAAATGTGTCTTCGCTTTGCTGATATGGAGTGTAAACTGGGGGAGATTGACCGGGCCCGGGCCATCTATAGTTTCTGCTCCCAGATCTGCGATCCTCGGGTATGAGGCCCAAGACTCAGCTGAGGATGGGGACAGGACGAGCATCCAGGGGTGTAGAGATCTCTCTGACCATCTTCCCTTTGCTGACCCCCAGACAACAGGAACGTTCTGGCAGACGTGGAAGGACTTTGAGATCCGTCATGGGAATGAAGACACCATCCGTGAGATGCTTCGGATCCGGCGAAGCGTCCAGGCCACGTACAACACACAGGTTAACTTCATGGCCTCCCAGATGCTGAAGGTGTACAGCAACGCCACAGGCACTGGTGAGTCCTGGCCGCTGCTCCCCACCAGGGTCTGCGCTGGCCCCCTTCCCAGGGCCTGACTTGCCTCTCTCCCCTTGGCCCTAGTGTCTGACCTCGCCCCCGGACAGAGCGGGATGGATGACATGAAGCTGTTGGAGCATCGGGCAGAGCAGCTGGCAGCAGAGGCACAGCGGGACCAGCCTCCCCACTCACAGAGCAAGATCCTCTTTGTCAGGTGGGTGCCGGGGCACTCGAGTCTGGGAGGCCGGGCTGGGCCTGGCCAGGGCAGTCCTTATGGCCCTCAGGAACGTCAGCCTTAGGGTGGGGTGAGGAGCTGAAGGCCAGCTTCCCATTTCCCCAGGAGTGACGCCTCCCGCACTGAGCTGGCTGAACTGGCCCAGCAGGCCAACCCTGAGGAGATTGAGATAGGGGAGGAGGAGGAGGAGGAAGAGGAGGACCTGCAGCCCAATGGTGAGTGGTGGAGGGGAGGAGGCAGGCCAGCGCCCGGAGCCCTGTCCCTGGGAGTGACAGAGGCTCACCTTCCCCCCTTCTTTCCCCAGAGGTGTCGCTAGAGCAGCAGAGCGTGCCAGCCACCGTCTTCGGGAGCCTGAAAGAAGACTGATCCCAATTACCCACAATAAATTCTTTACATTTGTACTTCTGGCAGCTGCCCTGTTATGTGCAGACACGTGGGAACACGCCTCGTTCTTGCTTTCTGGGGAGGGGTCCTCGTGACACAGCCACCTACCTAGCTGGGGCATGCTGGGAGTTACCAACCATGTGGCAGTGCCCCCTGGCCCGAGGCCCAGGCCCACCTCCTCCCAACTGGGATTGGCCTGTGAAGCAGAACAGCGGCCAAAGTACACGGCCCAGCCCCCCACCTTGTAGAGCCGGTTCCTGGCCCTGAGCCCTGGGGAGCAGGAAGCAGACCAGGCCCCCCCTCCCACCCCCACTCTCCCTGGGCCAGTGCCTGAGCACACTGTGTACTTGAGTCCTCTGTAGGTAAACCCAAACTATCTGCCCCACAAAAAAATGGGGCCTCCTTTGGAGGCTAGGACAGGAGATTCAGCTCCCCCAGGGGTCAGCCCTGGCCGACTCCACTCTAAACCAGGGTTCATTTTCTTGTCTGGCCTATTGTAATCATCTCAACTGTCCTCCAGAACTGTTCCTTTTCAGTCCTTCTGTGCAGTAAGTACCCCTAGTTCTGGTCATCTCACCTAGGTTTTCCATGGCCTACAACATCCAGTTCTAAGGCTTGATGCCAGGCTGGCATTAAAAGGCTCCTTGGACTTTAGCCTACATCCAGTCACTTTGTCTGTCTTCATTCCTCATGATAGTTTGTTCCCTCCTTGGCTCAAGATATTTCCCTCCTCTGTAGCAACCTTCTCCAGAAAGCATTTCTTGGATAGCCAAACCCTTCTTTGAGGCCCTCACTCTATCACTTATCAATGGGAAATGGCTGTCTTAATGTGCAAATACTCATCTGGAGGGAAGAGGGGTGGGCAGGAGTGTCCCAGCTCAGACCAGCTCAAGGATAGAGATATAACCAACATAGCTGACAGGAGCTAAAAGTTACTTAACAGGCTACAGTGGATTGGATCTAATTAGGTAAAAAGTAAGTTCTCTGGGTTCAAAAAATCAATGGCAAAAATAGGACATGGGAGGCGTGGCTTGATGAGAGTTAGTGTGAAGATCTGGGAGCTTTAGAGCACTGTAAGGTCAGTATGAGTTGGAACTTGAGACAAAAAAAGCCAATGGAGAGGCTATGTTGAAAGAGAGGATGGTGTCCAGAACGATTATGATGGCTGGACCACGGCCCTCAGGAACACAGCTGTGCCATGTTTCAGGATGGATACTGACAGAAGATTCACAGGTACATGGTGGCCAGGGACTGAGACCATGACTGATGAACTAGGGACCTTTGACCTACAGAAACTGGCTCAGGAGGGAGCCCCTCTAGCGATTGGAAGAGCTGTGAGGAGCAAGGACAGGAAATTCTGGCTCAATATGAGGAAAGATTTAGGAATAAACTCTTCCCCATTACTGGAGGGTCTTAGTGTGGAGGCTGGAGGGATTTCTGTTTAGGGTCTGGTCCGGATGCTCTCAAGCCTGCCCTGACTCCCTTCCTCAGCTTCCAGCCACCCCTTCCCAGGAGGAAGGGGTCAAGAACATCTCTTTAAATTATTTTATTCAAGGTGGGGAGGACAGACAGGGGCAGGGGGTTGTTGAGCTGAGCCCTGAGTCCCTGAAGCTCCCAGCTTCCCCCTCCCCACAGCAGGACACGACACAAATATGAAGGAACTCCCTCCAGAGTCTTCCAGGAAGAAAAGGACCTAGAGGCCTGGGGTGTAAGGAAACCAACCCCCAACACCCCCTTCAAAAAAAAAGTCAAATGCAGGTCCAGTCCCCTTTGGAATCCAACCCTGGCTCAGGCCAGAATTTATAAATTGGCTTTCCAAAGGCTTGGAGATGGGGAGCCCCCCAACATTGGGGACCAAAATCTGTCCAGGCAAGAGGTGGCTGGGGTGGGCTGGGGGAGTACGGAACAGAGACATTGCTTCCAAGAGGCTCTGGGATAGAAGAAACATGCATTTGGGGAGAGGACTGAGAAGGGGGCCAGAGCAAGAATTGAGACCCCCCTTCTGCCCTCAGTCTCCTAACCAGGGAGGGGAGAAGAGCCCAGGTTGGGATAGGGTGGTAAAAAGCACCCCCCGTCACCCCAGCAGAGGGCCTCTACCATCCCTCTAGAGAGCTGCCCTTGGGGAAAGAAGCCCCCCTGGCTGGCTCTGGGGCAGAGTCCAGGCCTTAAGAGTGCTAGGCAGGAAATGTCTGGGCTATTTAGGGGTGCTGGGCTTCTTTGGGGTACTGGGCTTCTTGGTCTGCCAGAAATGGCCCTGGATGGTGATGGCATCCACGCTCATGGACATGGTCTTGGCGGGAATCTGTGTGAAGCGTTTCCGGTCCGAGTTGTACTTGTAGATTCCCTCGACCATGGACTTGGTGATGGTTCGGGGGCCGTAGCCAGCCAAGCGGGACATCTCTTCTGTCTCCCCAGAGAACGTGTACAATGCCCGAAACTGGCAGCTTGAGTCCCGGAAGAGGATCAGGAAGTGGTTGGCTTTGCTCTTCTCAATTTCCTGGGATCAGGATAAGTTGTTAGGACAAGGCCGATGGTGGGGGTGGGGAGAGGAGACGGGAGGAATCGGGGATATTGGAACTTGGGGAAGAAGAATGGGTTGAGGGAGAAAAGGGGAGGTGGGCTTCGCGCAGACTGGATAGAGATTTCTATAGGGATGCCATGGGCCCAGCCCTGCCCTCACCTCCAGGATGCGGTTCTTGTGAGATTCATTGACCTTGCCAGCAAGGCAACAATGGGCCAATGCATTGTGAATGATGTACTTGTTGGACTTGGCACTGGGCTCCTTGTACAGCTTGGGGCCTGGGGCATGAGGGGGAGAAGGAAGTAATAATTAGAAAAAGATGAGCAACTCAATCTCACCTTTGCAAAATGCCAGCAAAACAGTCCTGTTAGGTAAGTGATTTACCTGACAGTATCCTTACCCTTACTCTACACATGAGAAAACTGAGATGAGAAAAGTATCTGAATCTGGGGGTCCGGTGACTATTACCACTACACCCTGTGCTGGGTATAGAGCCAGAGGTTCCTAACCGACCCCTGTGAGCTCCCCACCCTTGCCACCATCCTGTCTCCATTCATTCCCTTTTCCAACTAGTGCCCAGTTAAGGCCTTACCTGTGTATTCTGGGACAGAAGCCGGTGATGAGGCAGTACTCCCATTTTCCCAGTCCCGATCTCGGTTACCCAACAGGCGACTGGGGGACATCAGGCCTGATGGAGAAGGAGCCCTGAAGAGAAAGGGATGCCACTTCAGTGGAGAAGGAAGTCTTCCAGATGCCTCTTACTCTGGGGGAGCCTGGCACATGGTTCCTTCTCTAGTCTCCTTGATTCACAGAATCTCAGATTTAGAAGCCATCTTGTCCAACTGCCCACTTGATGGATAAACCCTATCCAATTATTCATTCATTCAGCCTCTGCTCAACGATCTCTTGTAATGGAAGTCCTTTGAAATAGTGGGAAGTTCTTACTTACATTAAGCCTAAATCTGTGGTTCAGCAACTTCTACCCTTTGCTTGTAGTTCTACCCTCTAATGTCCCTACAATTACTTAAGGACCATAATCCTTTTCCCACTAAATTTTCTTTTCTCTAGGTTAAACACCCCTAGCTTCTTCAAATGATCCTTGAAAGGTAGAGTTGTCAATTCAACCAAACACATTTGTTAATTGCCTACTTTGTGCCAGACGATAGAGATGCCAAGAGTACGTGCACATCTCCCCACTTCTTGTAAGCCCTCCAAGTTGACATCAACACATTAATCACTACCCTTTGCACCTGAAAATTTGTGAATAGTGTTAACTACTATTATCCTGCCCATTGTTTCCATTTTGTCCTCAAAAATAGCATAAAATATTTTGCCAAAATCCAAGTAGAATATAGCAATCACATTTTCCTGATCTATCAGTCTGGTCAAAGAAAGTGGAGGGGGGGGGAAGTCATCTAGCATGTCTTGTTCATGATGAGCCCATGTTGATTTCTAGTGATCGCTGCTTCTGTTTCTAAATGCTCGTAAACTATCCCTTTAATAACCCATTCTAGAATTTTGCAAGTTTGCCCCAATTGTCATGGTATACAGGTCTGGTACAAAGAATAACTGGCTTAAAAACAAAACCCCAGAGTGAGTTTAGCTTGCCCAAGGTTGAACCCTTTTGTCCATAAGGATGGCATCCTTGAGGAAGCTCCTGAGGAAGGAGACCACATTGACAACCAGACACACCGATAGACTCAGATTCGGTAGGTTGGGGTGGGGAGGGGTGGAGGAGGAGTTTAAATTTACCTGGATGTGGGCCTTTTTACCCCAAGGTTGTTGGAAGAATCATTGGCCACAGTGGAAAGGGACAGGGTGGACTGGGAGTAAACTTTGCTAAGTCGGGACCCTGGTAGGGAGAAATAGAAAATGTGATCCTCAGTCTCATTTTCTTCCCTTGGCAACCCCTACCACCATCACCAGCTCCTCCATGCTCCCCCTTACCCAAGAGACCTCGGGGACTGCGGCCTAGAGCCGAATCATCACAGCATCCAGATCGAGGTCGAGGGGGCCGACGGGCACCCCCTCTGCCCGGCCCGCCTCCTGCCCCTCGAGGCCGCAGTACTTTGTCCAGGTCGTCCATTAACTTCAGCTGTGCCCGCCTCTCATATTCTTGTCTTGTGAAGTCCCCTCTCCGGGCTGGGCCCTCCTCTTCAAGGCTGACCCCAGCCCCAACTCGGGCCCTCTCCTCCTGGGCCAAGCTGAGGGAAAACAGAGGCCCAGAATAGGAAATGAGAAGTGAGCATAAAGAACAGACCTGTCTTTGGTGAGCTTTGGAAGTGTCCAATGTGGGTGTCAGACTAAATGATTCCAATTTGGGAAGGATGACCCAGGAAATCTGTGCCATCTATGTCCCCTCTGAGGAGCAGTGGGTCAAAAATGAGGCAGGGTTGTGGGCAATGCACCCCTAAGCCCACCAGACCACAGAGAGGCTTCCCAATTGGCTAGAAGGGAGCTATGAATGTGTGGAATGGACCAATGAGCTTGATCCAGTGTGCCCCAAGAAAGCTAGTCCCCAAATGATTGGATGGGGTCTGGGGATGATTAAAGGACCGTAAGATTAAAGCTGAGAGGAGTCTTAGAGCTCAGTCACATAGCAGGAAAGGACCTCAGGGCCCATTTATCTAGCTCATAATAATAACTAATAGTAACAGTAACAGGGGCAGCTAGGTGGCGCAGTGAATAGAGCACTGGCCCTGGAGTCAAGGGGACCTGAGCTCAAATCTGGCCTCAGACATTTAACACAAAAAAACTAGCCGTGTGACCTTGGGCAAGTCACAACCCCAATTGCCCTACCTTTCCCCCTCCAAAACAACAACAAAAAAATTAGTAACAGTAACAGCTAGCATTTACATATACTTACCAGGCCCTGTGCTAAGTACTTTACAAATATCTCACTGGATCCTCACAGCCACTCTGGGAGGTAGTTGCTATTATCATCCCCATTTTAGAGATGAGGAAACCGAGGCAAAGGTCAAGTGACTTGCCCAGGGTCACACAGCTATCTATTATCTGAGGCCAATTTTGAACTCAGCTCTTCCTGACTCTGGGACCAGCACTGAGCCCCTTAGTTGTCCCCATGAACTTCTACAACACCTCTACAAAATATCCTAAAAGCATTCATCCTAACTCTGCTTGGAGACTCATAGCAAGCAAGAAGAATCCAGTCACTTTTGAATAGCATCTCTTGTTAGTTAGTTATTGTTATTTATTGTTATAGTTATTTTTATAGTATATTGTTAGTTAGATATCCTAGTCTAATTCAGCCATAAGAGGAAACTGAGGCTCCAAAATAGTTATGTGATTCACCCAAGGTCCCACAGACAAGTGTCAGAGCCATGATTTGAATCCAGGTCCTGAGACTCCAAATCTAGGGCTCTTACACCTCATTAAGAGATGAGGGTTCCCAGTTGGGCTCCCTGCCCCCAAGGCAGCCAGATGATCCAGGCATGGGAGAATTAGAATTATGAGAAGCCAAACTAGGTACTGGAATGTGGCTACACAGAATAGCTTAGAAAGTTTAGAATCACCTCTCCTGAGACTGGGCAGATTTCTTTAGTGTATGCATCTAGCCCCTTCTCCTGGGTAAGTTATTTCTGAAACTGTGCACTGAATTTTTTTTTCTTTTGAATAAGCCCTAGAAAATGGACTTAAGGAGTTCAGAGGATGGCAAAGGGCAGAAAGGCAGAGAAGGGACACGAGGGATGCTGACAGCAGACTTCTGAGCCCAAGGACCTAGTCAAGCTCAAAGAGGCCCCAGGAGGCAAAATGAGTGCACAAGTGGGAGCTCAGGAGTCGGGGAAATGAGAACAAGGGACCAAGCTCCCTGCAGCTCAACCCCCAGGACGGGCTCCTCCCCAGAGCAGGGCTAGGAGAGGGGAGAGGGGCCCCAGCCAAAGCTCACCGAGCGGCCTCCTCCTTCTTCTGCTCCTTCTCCACCTCGAGCCACTGTTTCCGCCTCCGTGCCTCATCTGCCCGTCGCTGCTGCCGTTCCAGCAGGCTAGCCCGCTTCTGTGCCATCTCGTCCTCTGGCTTCTCCTCATCCTGTGGAGGACATCCATCCATCTCCCCAGCTGCTCTTACCCTGGTCCAGGCGCCATCCCCTGAGCTCCCCTCCATCTCACCTTATAGAAGAAACCCAGGCCCGGCCGTGGCTCTCCATTCACAGCCTCCTCCAGAGAGTCATCCCCTCCAGGGGGGCTCCCATCGCCATCACTGTCCAGGCTCCCCAGTGGGATCTCGATGAGCCCTGGCCGGCCAGATGGAGTGGTGGCCCCTCCTAGGGGCTCAGAAGGTACCTCTCCCGGCTTGGGTCCAGGCTCAGGCTCTTGTTTTGAAGGGCCAGAGCCAGGGTCAGGCTGATCCTCATCAAAGAGGATAGATGAACGGGTCTGAACGGGCACCTGGGATGGCGAAAACTTGCGCAAGTGAGGAAGAGTGTCTACATCGTGCGGTGGAGTCAATACCCGAGTCAAGGGCGCCAACCGGAGCTCTGCAGGCCGGGCATGTTTGGGGCTCCGGGGAGCTGGGGTCGAAGCAGGGACGGAGGCTCGGCGTGGGGGTGGCTGGGGTGATCGAGGGGGTGGGGCACGGCGAGCAGGGGCCGGGGAGGGAGCCCGGGGCCCAGCAGGACCAGGAATGATCCAGGCAGCAGCAGGTGGGCCAGGCCCAGGGTGCTCAGGCTCCCGCAGGAGCCGTTGCTGCTGGTCCGTGAGCCGCTGCATGTCCCGCTGCAAAGAGCTCAGGGCCGCACTCAGTTTACTGACCGCCCGGTTATAGTCCCCCAGGCCCTCCTCTGAAAGTCGGCCAGATCCCACCTCTGGGGAAAAGGTCACCATCTTGGGCCTTTCGGAAGGCTCTCCGCGGCCCTCACCAGCTGGCCTCTCACCAGGCACTGAGTCTGGGGCACCTTCAGCCGCTTGTGCACCAGAGCCATTGTCCCCATCGACACCATCCCCGTCGCTCTCAGCACCAGCCTCTCGCCTCTGCACCTGCAGGAAGGCGCTCTTGCCCAGACGCTGCCGGTGCTTGGCAAAGATGGCCTCAATGCGCCGTTTCTGAGCCTCAATAGCTCGGCGCTTTTCCTCTAGCCTTGCCCCCAGCTCACTCATCTCTGAGCTCAGGGCCTCTGGAGGGGCCTCAGGAGGGCCCCCTGCCCCAGCCTCCTCTCCAGCCCGACCTTCTGGCTTCACCAGCTGCTTCTTCCTTTCTGCAAAGCTTGTCATGCGCACTTCAGAGTGGGTAGGTGTGGCTGGGGGTCCCTCAGGTACGGCTGGCTTAGAGGCCTCTCCAGGCAGGTAGGGTGAAGCCAAGGGTGGTTTTGAGGCTTTGGAGGCCCCCTCTGGATGGGGGTAGTAAGCAGGAGGTTTTAAGGTCTCAGATGGGTAGGATGAAGACAGCATAGGTTTTGAGGGTCCCTCGGGGGAATGGAGATAGAAGCCACCATCAGCGGCACCATCCGGCAACAGGCGGGGCTCAGCACTATGGATGATCTGTAGGGCTTCTTCTATGGTGGGGAGGTCCCCAGGCTCTGGGGCTGGCTCTGGGGGAGGCTGCGATGCTGAAACCCGTGGGGGACCCAGGCTATCAGAGCTAGCAGAGCGTAACAGTACTGGGTCACCCATGACCACGTCCACGTCGCTGTCCAGGCCAAAGGGAGTGCTGAAAGATACAGCCTGGGACAGGGGGCGGCTGGGGGGGGGGGGCCAGACGGGGGCTAAGACTCTAGCCTTGAACCCCTGGCCCACTCCACAGTCCCGCAGTCACTCCCTCTCCAATGCCTTGCTCTGGACTTTGGCCGGGGCACCTCTCCCAATCCTGCTCTTGGAGGCCCTCAGGATTCAGCAGTAGACTTGAAGTCTACAGCTATCCTTTCAGTCTGGAACCAGAACTGCCAGATAAAGCTACTAGGGCAACAGAAACTGACCAAGAGATGGACATTAAACACTACTGGACCCTCAGGGTAGCTAAGGAACCCAAAAACATGGGACAGAAGGAGGTCTTGCCTCAACCAGTGGACTTCCCAAAAGGCCCATTATTCATGAAGACCAAGTGGCTGTCATCACAG
Source organism: Petaurus breviceps papuanus (assembly GCF_028583685.1). NCBI lineage: Eukaryota > Metazoa > Chordata > Mammalia > Diprotodontia > Petauridae > Petaurus > Petaurus breviceps. Next base: position 2,774,112 of record NW_027185588.1, on the reverse strand, counting down.
TCTAGCCAGTGTACAGACCGATGGGAAACTAGTTGCTACTGAGGGACCTGATGGGGTTGAGGGAGGCTGGGGCCCATTGACCACCAATAGATGGAGAAGGAAAATTGGGGCCCTACAGAGAAAAGAACCAAGAGGCTAAAGAACCAGGCACCTGACCTCTGTTCCTCCACACCCTCTCCCCTCTGGCCCTAAGCTGCCACCCAACTCCACCCCCAACCCTACCCCCAAGCCTCCTGACTCTGACTTCTCACCTGAGCTGCCGGTTCCATGCCTTCCCGAAAGCCTCTATGTGAGTCATGGAGGGTGATGACTGCAGTGAACCTGTGGGGAGTCAGAGGTCAGCTCCAGCAGCTTTATTAGGGCTAAAGGACAGTGGGGGAGGGGCAGGGGAACAGAAGGCAGGTGAACCCTCTCCTCCCATCCCCTTCCCCAGCTCCTTCTCACCTGATGAGCTACGGAGGGGGGACTGTGGCCCCCCTGGAGACAGAAGTGGGTGCCGGAAATTGAAAACGGGGGAGCTGCAGGTGGGAAGGAAATGCAATCAACTCATGTGATACATCCCTGCCCCCACCAGCCCCCAAAACCCAGAGCAACAGTACCTAGGGGCTCTGTCCCAAGCCTCCAGGGGGAATCCAGGGGCTGAGGGGAAGGGGAACAGAACAGAGGGAAGAGATGGGTGGACCTGAGGAGCCCCAGAGGATCTGGTGGGGAGGAGGCCGTACCTGGCTCCATTGCCACTTGGGGGGGTAGAAGCTTCACTGACCCCAGGAGAGGAACCTAAGGCAGAGTTGAAGGGAACATGGGGCCACAGCCCAGAGAGGACACCAGCTCCAGCCTAAGCCCTGGCCTAGCTCTATGCAGCACTCCCACTCTCCTAGCTAGGGGGTATCTAAGACAGGATTCAAACTCAGGTCTTCCTGACTCCAGGTCCAATACTGTAGCCACTGGATCACCCAGCTATTTCACAGCAGCTCTTGAGGCCCTCCGCCACCTCCCCACTCTGCTTCCCTGTCCCAGTCCTCACTCCAGCCTCACCTCGCCCATCTGGCAGCTCCTTGGGCCTCACAAAATCTGGTTTCAACACTTCAAAGCAAAGAAACAGCTCGGCCAGCAGCACAGCCACATTAGTCTGGGGACCAAGAGAAACCAAAGTTGAGAATTGGAAGGGGCAACAAAAACCCCCTCCACAACAAGCCCAGCGAGTGCCAAGGAGCCTTGACTTGAGAAACTCCCGTGACAGGAAGCTCACTACCTCCCAAGGAAACCCAGTCCTCCACTCGAGGACAACTCTCGTTCTTACAAAGGTTTTCCTTCTGAGTCTCAATGCACCCCTCTACGATTTCCTCCCTCTCCTCCAAGTTCTGCCTTTGGGGGCCAGGTGTAACAAGACCAAGTCCTTTTCGAGCCCTTTGATACCAAAGACAGCTCTTGTGTCTGTCCTCCCCCTCCACCCACCATCTAGTCTCTAGATAAATATCTCCAGTTCCATCAACCTCCTATGACATGACCTCCAGGCCCTTTACATCCTGAGTGGCCTTTCTCTGGATGTTCTTGGGGGATAGGCAGGGAGAGACAGGCTGAGAAGGGAATGGTCCTGATGCTGCTTGTGCTGTCCCTCCGTGGATTCCTTATCCCTCTTCCCCCGGCCCCAGCTTAGCCTTCAGGACTCTGGTGGGGTCCTGAACACCAGGGTCACCTTGAGGAGGGGGGGCACATAGAGCAAGTCCTCCAGAGCCAAGGGGCAGCCCCCTGGCAAGCGGGCAGCACAGAAGTCCTGGACCAGCTGCAGGTTGTATAGACTGTCTGCCACAGACATGGTGTCCTTCAGGCATACATCTGCAAAGAGATAGGAAGGAGCACCTGTCAGGATACCTGGGACACGGAGCCCAGAGGGAGAGTTTGCTTTCTGTCGAGCCCCACCCCCTTCTCCTGACAAAGTGCCTTCTATTCAGCTGGTATCTGTTCATTCCCTCTCTGTCTCTGTCCCTCTCTTTTGATATAGATATGTGTGTATATGTTTACACACAGACACATACATACTTGTGTGCACATGCACACACACATATACACACACAGTCTCCCCAATAGAATGTAAGCTCCTTGAGGCCAGGGCCTACCCATTTTTCTCTTTTATCTCCAGCACTCTGCCGGGCACAGAAAAGGTGCTTGCTTTGTTCCATTGTTTCAGTTGTGTCTGATCTTTTTAATTGTTACTTTTAAATTTATTATTTAAACTTATTAATTTATTTTTAGTTCATAACATTCGGTTCCACAAGCTTTTGAGTTCCAAATTTTCTCCCCCTACTCAAGACACAAGTGGGGGAGGGAAGGGGAGAAAACATAAAACTTATGGAAGTTAATGTTGAAAACTAAAAATAAATAAATTAACTAATAAAAAAATGATGGCATGAAATCTGATATAGGCTGTAAATATACATTCACTTGTGTCCAACTCTTTGTGACGCCATTTGGGGCTTTTTTTTTTGCGCTATTTGGAAGGAGGGAGGCAGGGCAATTGGGGTTAAGTGACTTGCCCAAGGTCACATGGCTAGTAAGTGTTAAGTGTCTGAGGCCATTTTTGAACTCAGGTCCTCCTAACTCCAGGGCCGGTGCTTTATTCACTGTGCCACCTAGCCACTCCAATTTGGGGCTTTCATGGCAAAAATACTGGAGGGTTTGCCATTTTCTTCCTTCTCCAGCTCATTTTACAGATGAGAACAGTAAGGCAAACAGGGTGAAGTGACTTGTCCAGGGTCACATAGCTAGTAAATGCCTGAGGCCAGATTTGTATTCATGAAGATGAGTCTTGCCAACTCCAGACCCAGCACTCTATCCACTGCATCACCGAGCTACCCCAAGGAGGCATTTAATAAATCCTTGCTGATTGCATGGGTTCTGGGGTTGGCCGGGGACAGAGATGCTGGGGTCTGGAGAGTCCCGCCTGGACACTTACCCTCAAGCCTCAGCAGCTGGGGGCAGTAGCAATGGATGATAGCAGCGAGGGCAGCTCCGCTGGCCAGGTCCTGGAGACCCGACACTACAGGGAAACAGGGGGCCCTGCGGGCCACGGCCCGGTCCTTTCGGTACCGGATCTGTGGGGCAGAAGGAAGAGGTCAGGGGTCAGTGGTCACGGATGGGCCGGAGTCGGAGAGCATGCAGCCACTGCAGGGAGGCTGGGTGCGTGAGTCCTTGAGGCTATGGGGGAGAGGGAGCGACATGCAGCAGAAAGAGGGACTGAGGGGCCCCGAGAGCGAGGAGGAGCAGAGCGCAGAGCGAGAGGGGCCCTCTGCTGGTGGGAGCTGGCCCAGCCTGGCCTGGTGGGGAGAAGAGCAGTGACAGGGAGAGCAAAAAGCAGGAAGGACAGAGGTTGGAGATACGTTACCACAGGGGGTTTGCTCCCTGACTCCTTCAAACAGAAGGCAACGGCGTGCTGAGGGGGCGGAGAGGAGGGGGCGTCAGCGCGGGGGCCGCGGCAGGACACAGGCTCCAGGCCAGGGGGAAGGGGGGCCCTGACCTCATCCTGTCTGCTGAGGGCTCCCCCACCCCTGAACCAGCCCCACACCCTGGGACATCCTTGAGGGCTCATTAGCAGATCACCATGGTCATTCCTAGGAGGGGAGGCCCATTCCTTAATCTGCCCTAATCTGGGGTTTCTGGCCTCTCCCCCTCTTCTCTGGGGTTCCCTCAGCCCCCGGCTCAGACCTTAAAGGCAAGTAAGAGACTTGTCCTCCAGTCAGCCCTGAGCCGTTTGCAAGGTCTGGGCCTCAGTGAGACCTGTTGACCCCCCCCAGCTCTGGCACCTTGGGGTGGAGACGGAGGGAGCCCAGGAGAAGCAGGCAGGGCAGCGAGAGCATGCAGCAGGATGCCTCCCCCAGGGGGCCCTCAGGGCTGCAGAGGCCAGTGTGAACAGAGGATCCGAGACACCCTGACTTCTTTCTTGGGGATGAGTTTCCAGTTCTCCCTATCCTGCCCCCTCCCCAGAGGATGTGCCCCTTCCCCCTTCCCTAGGGCCGCAGATCCTCTGCTCACAGGTCAGGGTGCGGGGACAGAATGGAGCTGAGGGCCAGGCGCACCCACTTACGGGAACGAGCTTCCAGTACCAGCGGGTGGGACACTGAGGCGCAGAGAGGGGCAGAGAGGAGGAGAATGCGGCAGTGCGGGGACAGAGACAGAGAGATACAGAAAAAGTCACACCCCAGCCCTGCCTTGCCGCAGCCCCAGCCCCAAAGAGGAGGCAGAGGGGCAGCCTGTCCCCAGGATGTCGGGGTCCAGGTTCCCTAGGCCACACCTGCCCACCCCACCTGCCAGGCCTCACCGAGGGTTGGGCAGTACTGTCTGCTGGGGGCACAGGGGTTCTCTGAGCTGCTTCCCGTTCTGTCATCTCCTGTAGTCGCCGCATGGTCTAAGAGGGGCAAGAAAGGGCAATGTGAGACTCGCTAGGCCTTGGGAGAAAGTCTAGACTTTGGTCCTGGGAGGATCAGTAAGGGACTCTTGGACCTCAATTCTGCCTGGGCTCACCCCTGCAGGCTCTCCAAGTCATTCCAGAAATCCCCCTGCCCCCATTCCCACAGCCTCCTCTGCCTACCGAGTCCACCCAGAGAAGGAGCTTGTGTTCCCAGCTGCCTGGGGCTGCAGGGACAGGCAAGGACGCGGTCCACTCCGAGGCGAAGGCTGTCATGAGGGCATCAATCACAGCCAAATGGGCACCCTGCAGAAAGAAGAGAGCAATGGGGCATCAGGAAGACGCAGCCGCTGCCCCCCTCCCAGCAGCTCACAGGAGATGGCAGGGGACAAATGGAATGACAAGGCGAAGCATTCAGGGCCTCACCATCAGGATGGGCTGGTGCCGCAGGTCAGCCTCCCGCACGGGCCGATCGGGCAGTGTCGGGGTCAGACCCCGTCGGGCCAACATGGTTAAGAGGGCGGCAGGGCCAGGTGGGGCCTCGAGCTGGGGCAACGCAAGCCGCCAGGCCCGGCAGTACAGCTCGGCCGAGAGAAGCAGCCGCGTCACTGGGGGCTTCACATGCTCCTGGGCATACTGGTCTGTGTAGAAAGGCTCCCACAGCTCCGGGGGCACATGTTCTGCAGGAAGAGACACAATCTGTGACCGTGGCCTTGACCCAGAACCTCCTCCTCTGGCTCAAGCACAAGGGGCTCTCCAGAGGCCTGCAGAGCAGCATGGTCAGTCTTGAAGGACTTCCTGAAGGAGGGATCTGGAGCTGAGAATTCCTAAGGAGAGGACTGGAGGGATGAGGGCTGCAGGCTGAGCTGAGGTGTGGTAGGGAGTAAAGACAGGTTTCCCCAGCCTTTGGTATCTGGGCAAACCCATGCCAGGGCACTGAAACTGCTCTAAGCAGGAAAGGGAGAAGTAGGTTGTGGCCCTGCACTGAGCCTGAGAAGGAGCCAGGAAGAATGAAGGTAGAGGGTTTGGTTAAGAGGCTGCTGCAGTAATTAATAACTCTGGCAGAGGGGGATGAGCCCCGGACTCAAGAGGAGGCTGGGGGCAGGGGGTGGGCTGGGGTGGTAGAGAAAGCCTTGAACTGACGTGTGTGTGTGTCTGTGTGTGTGTGTGGTGTGTCTGTGTGATGTGTCTGTGTGTGTGGTGTGTCTGTGTGGCATGTCTGTGTGTGTCTTTGTTGTGTGTGTGTGTCTGTGTGGTGTGTCTGTGTGGTATGTCTGTGTGTGTCTGTGTTGTGTGTGTGTCTGTGTGTGTGGTGTGTCTGTGTGGTATGTCTGTGTGTGTGTGTTGTGTGTGTGTGTGTGTGTGTCTGTGTGCATGTGAGCAAGCCTCATTTTCTTCCCTCAAAGGGCTGTTGTAAGAACCAAATGAGCTCCCGGCCCCCTATTGCTCCTAACATAGTAAGTGTCAAAGTCTGGATTTGAACCCAGGTCTTACCCACTGGGAGGGGTAGTCACTTACCTGCCCTCAGTTTCTCCATATGCAGAATTGATAATAACACCCACCTCCCAGGGTTGTTGTGAGGACCAAATGTACACATATATGTGCCCACTGTTGTCACTACTAATATTATTATTATTACTCTTGGCAAAAGATAAAACCCAAACTCTACAAAGCCTTATTTATGTAGCCCAGAATCATCTTACCCTTCCAGGCTTAGCCACTTCATTTATTCTTGCAGCCTATCACTGCGGAAAGGAATCCCAGCTTCAACATTCGCTCATTCATACAACATGGAGAGTGAGTGGGGAGAGGGCTAGACTTGGAATCGGGAAGAGCTGGCTTCAAATCCAGACTCTGACACTTAACTAGCTGTGTGAACCAGGGTTCAGTCTCCCCTTCTGTAAAAACAGGGGTGGAAATAACTTTCCTCATAAAGTTAGGCTGCGTGGACTCATGCATGACCCCTTGCCCTCACTTCACCTCTGCCTGCCTCAGTTTCCCCATCTATAACATGAGGGAAATACTACTCCAGCCTCAAAAGGTGTTTGTGAAGGAAATGCTTTGGAAAGCCCTGAAAAGGTGTGGATTCGTTATTCATACAACAAATACTGACTATATGTGTACAGGGCAAGTCACTCAGAACAGAGTTTGGATAAGAAATATCTCCAGTGCTCATGTAGCTCCAAGGACTGGAGGGGGAAAAGAGCTGAGGCAGGGAGACCCTCCAGCAGGCATGAGATGATGGGGGTTTGCACCAGACTGGAGGCAGGGTCAGAGGAGAGATATGGGAGAGATGTCACAGAGGTAAAAGGGATACAACTTGGCAAGAGATTGGACATGAGGGGCTGGACAGAGCATGGAGCTGAGGATGGTGACCAAGAAGATGGCAGTTGCGCTTGACAATAACAGGGGTTGGGGGGCCTGGGCAAGGTTTGGGGAGACGATACCATTAACTCATGTTCAGTTTTGAACGTGTCAAATTGAAGACATCTACCAAAGACCCAGTTCAAGCACGTCACTCCCATACTCGATAAACTCCAGGGGCCCCCAAATGACCTCCAGGATCCAATATAAAACCTCTGATTGGCTACTAAAGCCCTTAATAGCCTGCTCGGCTCTTACCTTTCCAGCCTCATACCACATGCCTCCTCCCCCACCCCTGCCACGTACTCTTTGATCAGTGAGTCTGACTTCCTTGTTCCACCTCTTACAAGATGTTCCAGCTCCCAAATCTGGGCATTTTCTCTGGCTGTCCCCCGTGCTTTGGATTCGCTCCCTCCCCATCCCCACCTTCAGGATTCCCAGGCTTCCTTCAAAGTCCCACCTTGGGCAAGAAGCCTTTCCCAACCCCACCCCCTTAAGCCTAGCACCTTCCTTCTGAGAGTATGGCCAGTTGGTCCTGTCTGTACACAGTCACTTTCAGATTGTCACCTCGCCCATCAGACTGTGAGCACCCTGAGGACAAGGACTGTTTTCTGCATTTCTCTGTATCCCTAGCACAGGGCCCTGTGCAGAGCAGGTGCTTAATAAATGTCTGCTGACTTGACTTACTCTATGCTCCAGATAAACGGGACTGGATGGCCCCTTCCCCTGAATATACTCCAGTGCCTTCCTCCTGGGTAACATAAACAATAATACTTCAAGGTTCATAAAGCACTTTCCATATGTTATCTCACTTGAGATGACCTGGGAGGTAGGTGCCATTATTATCCCCATTTTACAGATGAGGAAAGTGAGGCCAATCGAGGTTAAATGGCTTGTCTAGGGTCACACAGCTAAGTAAGTATCTGGGGTATGATTTGAACTCAGGTCTTCCTGGCTCTGGGTCCAACCCTCTTTTCTCAAACTGTCTCCCTTGCCATCTGCCAAGCTCATCTCCACCTGTTGAAATCGCACTGGTCCTTCAAGGCCCAGCTCAGATACTACCTCTTTCATGCAGCTGTCCCAAGTTCCTCCCAAGTCAGGAGGCCTCCCTTCTCTGACCCCAACTGAATTCAACAAGTATTTATTGTCTTCTATGGAAGATCAAATAAAAAAATAGGCCCTGCCCACAAGGAACTTACGTCCTGTCAAAGGGAGATAAACACACACACTGACACGTTCTACTTTCTTGCTGTCTAAAGTTGAACTTATTCTCTTTCTCCCTAAGCCCTTCCCCCACCCAGGGCACCCCCATCCTCCCAGAGTCCTAGGCTCCTAATCTGGGTGTCATCCATGACTCCCCACTCTTCCTCGCCCTCTATGGCCTATCTATTGGCTTCACCCTCATCGCACCTAATACAGGCTTCCCTCTCTCTTCTGATGTTCCCGCCACCCTGGCACTCGTCCTGATCACCTCCAGCCTGGACTGCAGCTGCTTGGTCTCCCTACCTCAAGCCTCTCTCCATTCTAGTCCCTACTCTGCTGGGCTGTCCAATTGGTCTCTCTAAAGTGCAAAGTGATCACATCATCACCCCAACCCACCCAATAAAGTCCAGTGGCTCCCTATTATCTCTGGGATCAAACATAAAACCCTCTGACATTTAATATCCTTCACCAACTGGGCCCTTCCCAACTCTCCAATCTTCTTACAGTTGACTCCCCTCTACAGATCCTCAGATCTAGCAACCTTGACCCCTGACCAATCCTCATGGGCAATAATACCCCCAATATTCCAACTCTGTTCCTTTTCACAGACAATCCCTCTTGTCTGGAGTACTCTCCTCTTCACCTCTCACACCTAGCCTCCCCAGCTTCTCTTAAGACAGATTAAATCTCACCTTTTACAGGTTGCCTTTCCTAGTCCTATCCCCTGATCCTCCAGTGCCTGCCCCTCTCTGACACTTTCAGTCCGCTCTGTAGATATCTCGTATGTACACGGTTATTGGCAAGGTGTCTTCCCCATTAGACTGTGAGCTCCTTGAGGGAAGGCACTGTTTTTCCTTTCTTTGTATCTCCAGAGCTGGAGTAAGTACTTTTAAAACACTTGACTTGCATTAGATATTTGCACATGTCTCTTAAGCCCTGCAATAATGGCTAGCTTTTATATAGCACTTTAAGGTTTGCAAGATGCTTTTACAAATATTATCTCACTTGGGCCTCAACAACAACCCTGGGAGGTAGGTGTTATTATCATCCCTATTTTACAGATGAGGAAGCTGAGATGCAGGTTAAGTGATTTGCCCAGGTTCACACAGTTACTGAGTGTCTGAGGCTGGATTTAAACTCTGCGAGAGCAGGAATTAACTTTCACTGGCACGTCTGGCTGTCATCTGGGCACATAGTAGGTGCTTAAAAAGCATTTTTGTGGGGTTTTTTTGGAGGGGGAGGACAGGGCAGTTGGGGTTAAGTGACTTGCCCAAGGTCACACAGCTAGTAAGGGTGTCAAGTTTCTGAGGCCGAATTTGAACTCAGGTCCTCCTGACTCCAAGGCTGGTGCTCTGTTCACTGCGCCACCTAGCCACCCCAAAAAGCATTTGTTGATGGAACTGAATTTAGAGAGCATTTTTTTGTACACTAAAGAGCTATCCAAATTCAATTCAAACTTTTCAAAAGAACACACTCTGTGCCAGGCTCAGTACTTGGTGAGGGAGATGCAGAAGGTCTGTGCTTTGGCCCCAGGCCTCAAGGAGTCTACATTCTACTCAGGACAAGAAACTACTGAAGGAGAGGAGTGCCCTGGAAACAACAGTGGATCTTATCTGGTCTGACCCTGCCTCTCCCACCAGCCTATCTGAGGCCCAATCTCCTCTCATACAAAACAGGAGAAGAAAATGCCTATTGTTTTTGTCTTCAAGTTTGTTCTGAGGCACAAATGTGAACGTGTGCAAGGGGTTTTGAAAACCTCCAAGGTATACCTCTTAGGATAAAGGTATGGCAGCTAGTGGCAAAGTATACCAGGCCTGGAATCAGAAAAACTCATCTTCTTGAGTTCAGATCCAGCCTCAGACACTTCCTAGCTGTGTGACCCTGAGCAAGTCATTTTACCTTGTTTGCTTCAGTCTCATCATCTGTCAAATGAGCTGGAGAAGGAAATGGTAAACCACTCCAGTATCTCTGACAAGAAAATATCAAATCTGGTCTCAGACACTTCCTAACTGTGTGACCCTGGGCAAGTCACTTCACCTTGTTTGCCTCGGTTTCCCCATCTGTCAAATGAGCTGGAGAAGAAAATATCTTTGCCAAGAAAACATCAAATCTGGTCTCAGACACTTCCTAACTGTGTGATCCTGGGCAAGTCACTTCACCTTGTTTGCCTCAGTTTCCTCATCTGTCAAATGAGCTGGAGAAGGAAATGGCAAACCACTCCAGTATCTTTGCCAAGAAAACCCCAAAAGGTACAAAAAATCCAACATGACTGAATTGATTGAACAACAACAGATACAAGGCAGAGAGATTCAGAGAGAGTACTTCAGGAAAGTTAGAGAAAGACAACCCCTTGAGCTAGGCTGGGGTAGAAGTTTGAGGAAGGGGTGACACCTAAGCCAGTTTCTATAGGATTTCCAGAGGCGGAGATAAAGGTGAAGCATATTCCAGGCATACAGAAGGAAAAAGAAAGGAAGATGAGATTGAGGAGCTTCGAGTAGCCATCCAATCTGGCAGAGACCCAGAAAACACGAAGGGGCATAGTAGGAAATACAACAAGAAAGGTCAATTGGAGTCAGATTGTGGAGAATTTTGAATGCCAGGCAAGTGAATGCATGTTTTATTCTGAAGGCAATAGGGAGTCTCTGAGGATTTGGGAGCAGAGGAATGACATGATAAGCTTTGTGCTTATAGGAAAATTACTTTGGCAGTTGTGGGGAGCAAGGATCGAAGAAGAGAGAGACTACAGGCAGAAAGACCAAGCAGGCTTTGACAATATCTCCCCCTGTCATTATTAATAGTAAGGGGACCCACCCATAAGCCATGCTTTGGTAACTAACTGACTGGAGGGGTAGGGGAAAGAGAAAAGTCAAAAATAATCCTAAGGTTTGGAACACGGGTGAATGGGTAAATGTCATTGCCACCACCATAAACAGTGAAGTCAAGATGATATAGCCCACTTTGGGGCATGAGGGGATCTCTCAACAATCTCTTGGACAACCAAGCAGGAATGACCTAGAAGCAACTGGAGATTAGGGTTGGGATTTTAGAAGAAGGGGGACAGTTAGAGGTGGAGATCTGGGGGTCACTTGCAGAGCTAAGGTCCAGGACAGCTAGATGGGTGATGCTGATATGTCTGGAGGAGAGGTGAGAGGAAAGAGAATGGTTGGAGAGGAGCCGCTGGGAATCCACACATTAACTCTTCCAATCTTCACAACAATTCGGTAAGCTAAAGACTAGAGGTATAATTACCATCCCCCCCCTTTTACAGATGAGGAAACCAAAGTTGAGAGAAGCTGAGTGACTTGCCCATAGTCACACAGTGTCAGAGGCAGGACTGAAACCCATGTTTCTCCCAGTTCAGCAGCCCCCAGGGCTCAGCCAGCATGGATTCCGGTCATGCTGTCTGTTTCCAAGGATCAGCAGAACCCAGGTTTCCTTGCCTGCCCACACAGTCTGTCCTGATAGCACAAATTTACAAACCCCAAATGCATTATGTGCTTGCTTTCATTTGGTCCTGACTCCCATCTCACTGTAGCTACTCCACAACCAAGGAGTTTCCCCTGAGTTCTGTGTCTCAGAACTCCCACAGAACCATAGACTATCATAGAGGGAAGGGCCCCCAAGAGGTCCTAGACACTAACACCCTCATTTTTATAAATAGAGAGACTGAGGTACAGAGAGGGTCAGGGACCAGCCCAAGGTCACAAAGAAAAATAGACATAGGCTGGACTAGACCCCAGGTCCCCTGACTCATTTCAGGACTGTTTCCATTCCATTTCAGCTGTCTCCTCAGATTAGGAGCTTTCCTCACTCCTTTGAGCAGAAAGGACCTGGCTAGAGGTCAGATAACCAGGAAAGAGCCTAACCTATGAGTCCAGATTCTGGGGTCCCTGTAAGGTGCCTCCTCTTCCTTTGAGAAGAGCCTGGGCCGGCAAAGGGATTTATGGGTAAACAGAAGCTGTGGAGGGAGAAAGACCAGAGGACACAAGGGCTGGGATTCCATCCCATCCACACCAGTTGTGTCTGTCCCTCTCCCAAACACCCACAGAACAGGTTGGTCTGGGCTGGGGCAGCTCCTTGAGGGGGAATATCCCTTGGCTTTGATGGGAAGGGTGATGCCTGCTCTGATCACGGGCTCTCTCTCCTCCGTGGAGCTCTTAAAGGCCTAGGTTTAATTAACCCCGGTCACCTCCCCTCCAGGCAGCCATGAGGAGGTGAGGATATAGGGCTCCCAGCTCCACCCTCGGAGGGGAGGGTATTCCCAGGGGCAGCTGAGTCTGGGGAGGAGTTAAGGCTTCAACTAAGGAAACCAGGCCTGCCTTCTGAGAGGCTGGGGGCAGTTGGGTGAATGAGTAAGGGTCTGGGTCCCATGTGGGTCGGCATATTGAGATGGAAGGCTAGGCCCCTGGCTAGTTAAGGAAGGCCACAGGGTACCAAGTCCAGTCCTTGCTGGGCCACCTGGTGGAGGACATTCCCATACTAGGGTCCAGTGAACCCCACATCACATTTTAAATAAAAGGGGGACAAGGCAGAACAGAGCAGGGGAGGCAATAAGACTAGAATCTTGGTCTCACTCTCCCAAGGCTAGGGCCTGGGAAGGACGGCTTAGGGAAGGGTGGGGTTGGGCTGGGTGGCGTGGGAAGGGGTACTCAGACACCTAGATGCTAAGTAGAGTGGCCGGGATTCTAAGACACCTGGGTCCTGGGGAAGGAGGAAGGGGCTCGAACACCTGAATCCTGGGAGAGTGGACGGCCGGTTCCTTCCACCCCAACCCCTCCCTGGCCCCAGCTCTAGCCGCAGGCGGGGGAGGCAAAGTCCAAGCAGATAGAGAGGGAGCAGGGGGAGGGGACACGGCCGGGGAAGGGGAAGGGAGAGGAGGGCGGAGAGCCGGAGGAGGCCCCG
>NW_027185588.1:2705418-2761231 GCF_028583685.1 Petaurus breviceps papuanus | reverse complement strand
ATCTGATTCTAACTTGCTCAGTGACCTTAAACAAGTCCATTCCCCCTGCCCCTGTGGAAGATTTTTCATCTGTACTTCTTGATCCCTGGTCGTTTTGACCCTTTCCAGGGTTCTGATTCAGTGTGTCAGGAAAATCCATGTTAAAGTGGACTGTGGGGAGTTATATGGAGTTAAGACTGCCAGGCTTCTACCTGTCTGTGTATATACTGGAGCCAGGAAGTTGGCACATAGCTGCAAATAGTCACACCTATGTGCTCATTTTTCACGTGAGGACCAACAATGATTCCCATGACCTTTTCAGCAACAAAGGACAAACTGGTGCCTAAACCAGTGCATGTCTGAACATAGCATCTCATAAAACCACAAATCTGTGTATCCACATGTGTGTGACGCATGTAAATATCTTCATGGACACATAGATTCAGATGCTCTGCACTCAGGTGTAGGGGCTGCATAGACAGCTACTGGATTCAGTCCCTTATGACCTAGGGAGAATTCAGTCTGGCTGGGAGCTCAGTGGAAACAGCTCTGGGGGAGAAATGGAAAAGCCTGTCTTAAGGAAGGGCTTCTGGAATTGGGGAGTCCCAGCACCTTGCTCCCAGCCCCAGGTGGCTCTGCTGAAAACGACCCAAGAGTCGTGGGCCCAGAACCTACAAATGGTGCTGTTTGTTAAGGAATTCTTCCCTAGAGGCAGTGTGTTATGTTGAATAAAGTGGTAGAGTCCAGAAGACCCCTGTTCAAATCCTTAGAGGCAATGCAGTGACCTATAGGGTCTCAACTCACAGCTTAAGGAGCAATGAAGGGGTCAAGAGTTGGAAAAGTTCAAGAAGCCCTGATTATAGTGGATAATGTTGGACTGAGTCCAGAAGGCCTAGGTTCAAATTTCAGCTCACTTGTTCACTTTGTGACTGTAGACAAGTCATTTAATCTCCCGGCCTCAGTTCCTCTTCTACAAAATGAAGAGGTTGGACCAGATGACCTCCAAGGTCCCTTCTATGATTGTGACCAATAGGAAATCCAGACAGCATCTTATCCTTTAGGCTAGTCCTGCCTCTTGGTCCCCCAGCCTCCCCTTGTGGGCTCTCTTAATATTAGATGCTGACATCAGAGACTGCAATCTAGTAGTTGGATCTTGTGGACAAAGCTGGGGGGACAGAATTGAGTGCAGCCAGAGGCTGTACTGAGTTGTATCTTTATGTGAAAGAGAAAAGGACCTAAGTGCTCACCCCCTACTCTAGAACTTCTCCCTTCCCAGGAGCCAAGCACTCAGCCCTCCAACCCCCACACTAACCTGACTGGTACACCCAGCCCAGAGCTAGCTGCATGCAGGGCAGCTGAGTGCCTCCTGCTGGGGTTCCACCCATGATGCCCAGTTAATTGAAGCCCCAACCCTCCCCTGGGGGCTTGTTCCCTGGGACAGGGCAGGCCCCACAGGCCTGGGCAGCTCCCCTAGACAGCCCGGCTCCCCCAGCTCCTCTGGGCTGTGGGGAGGGGGGACTCAGGTATCTAAGCTCTAATTGACCTTCTTGTAGATCTTGCTTTTCTCCCACAGGACCCAGGCCCCCAAATCTTCCTCTTTCTGAACTTATCTCCCTCACCAGAGTACCTGCAGCCCCTTCCCCTTCTTGTACATCCTTCTCCCCTAAATAAGACCCAGGTGCATGGCACCCTAGAGCCTGGAGTTGACAAAGGAGAATTCCCAGGTCTAATTAAATGGGCGTTGGTTAACCAGCCCCAGTCATTAAAGACTAAGACCCAGCTACCAGCATCTTAGAGAGCCCCTGAGGTCTCAGGGGAGCAGAAATATCAGAATCCCTTTAGAATCATGGGGAGCAGTGGAAAGATCATTGGACTTAGAGGCAAAAGATCTGAGTTTGATTCTATTTCTGCCAACTACCCACCATAATTATGGGCAAATCTGCTGTGAGCCTCAGTTTTTTTTTTTTTATCTGTGAAATGGGTACAGTAATATACAAAATACAACTGCCTACCCCAGAGAAATGCTGTCAGGATCAAATAATGTCTGAAAATGCTTTGCAATAATAAAGTCTTATAGAAATTCTTAACAATACAGACTCCCAGACAATGGAGGAAGGGTGAATTTTGAGTTCAGGGCACCAACTTCTCTCCCTCAACACTATTTAGAAGGAAGAGCTTAAGAGGAAGGCCTCCATCTCCCACCAGCACCATTCACAAGAAGGATTTTAAAGGAGGGGTCTCTACCTTCATTCCCATACTCCATTTCCCAAAGGGATTTGGAAGGAAGAGCCTTCATTTCCCCCTCCCAACATCATTCCCAAGGCGATTTGGAGGGGGCCCTCCACCTTCCTCCAAAGTCATTCCCACCATTTTGGACCATAGCCCAGTTAAGCGGATTAGTTTGTCCTCAGGATTCCAGTCTGGCCTTAGAAATTACTGCTCTGATCCATGCTCCCAGAATTCCCTTGGTCCCTAATGGGTTCTATCCCTCCCACTAAGGCTATAGTTTTCCCTGACCCATCTAAAAAAGACTCCCTTACAAACATGGACCAGGCAGGGGAGTCTCCAATGGCCCAGGAGAGGGGAGGAGGACTGGCTGGCAGGCTGCTCAGCAAGCCTTGTACTCAATTAATAAACTCTATCAGGTATTCTCACAGTGGTGCTTCCAAACCTTCTTTCCTTAATTCTCCAACCCACCCTCTTTGCCACATCAGGAAACTGAACTGCCTGCATTACAAAGGTCTCTTTCATCTCTCCCAAGCTCCCTTTCCCACACACGGAAGTCTTCCTGTGTTTTCACCATTCCTTTCTCCTTCCTTCCTGTGCCTAAGGAAGAGGTAACCATCCCTGCTTATGGCCAGGACTAACTCCCTCCTACCACCTGTGCCTGTGATCCCAACTACTCCAGCATTCTCAGGCACCTTTCTCTCCAGCAGAGAGGTTGAAGGTCTCTCCCTCCCCTCTGGCTCCTCCTTAGTCTACCAACATACCCAGTTTCCCTTAGACAAAAAATACCAAACCTTCCTTAGATCCTGCTACATTCCAGTTGAATTAGACTATGTGGACTTATTTTGTGTGCTATTGGATGCCTTTCTGTCATTCCCCCCCTCCTCCCCATTACCAAGTATATACTCATCTGTTTACATGAAAATGTAATCTCCTTGAGGGTAGGGACTATTTTCTGAGTCTTTGTTATCTAATGCCTGCCAAATTGGCTTGAATTTCAAAATTGCTGTAAAGTACCAAAGTGCTCCTGAAACCCTCAGAAATCCAAGTTCTGTTCCCATCAAAATGTTCCATCCAAATTTTAAAAATCCAAATCTTTTCTGTCCTCATCTTCCTCCCTCCCACACTTTTTTGAGACACCACACCATCCTGGTTCTCCTTTCCTCACTCCCATGTGGAAATCCTGCAATGGTTACTACTCTGGTCCTAGAATCATACTTTTGAAGGTGGGATTGTAATGACTATCTAGGTCAGCTTTTCATTTAATTCAGGAATCCCTTCCACGATATCCAGCCTCTATTTGAACAGCTGCAGCAAAATGGGAGCTTAATACTTATCAGGATAGCCTGGCCCTAGTTCATTGTTACATACCTGTTTTAAAGTTTTTTATATTGGTGTCTGCCTCATACAGAATTCATGTCTGTTAGGCCTGGTGCTAGTCTCTGCACCCATATAGCAAATCTGAGACTTCTGAATATCAGAAACTATTGATCACACTTTGCCTCTATGTCCACACCACCCTGAATCTTTTCTTTCCCCACCCACATTTCTGAGTGGTCCTCACTTCCCTCTTCTGATACCTCTCCAATTTGTCACATCCTTCCTAAATTGTAGGAGCAAAAACTAGGCAGAGTACTCTTTGTACTGTGTGGTCTGTCCCATAATCACATAGAAAACTAAAGCTTCTTCTGTTCTGGACTCAGTAATCTAAATTGAATTTGGCTTTTCTAGATGTAATTTCATCAGTTCATACTGTGTTTGCAGTCCACTGATAGCCCCATGAACTGTTTTCTCTCTGTCTCCCTTCCCCCCTCCCAACTTGTGTAATTTCATCCTGTTATAGTCTCATCATTCCAGCCTGTCAATAATGATAACAGCCCACATTATATAAAGCCTTTTAAGGTTTGCAAAGGGCTTTCCTCATGAATCTGTGATCTCATCAATGTGGGTATTCTCACTTGATGCAGATTGAAATCCATCTATGCCTCTAATCTTATGGGAATCTTATGCATGTCCTCTCATAAGTCTGTCAGAGGGCATCTGCCAAAATACAAGGGGTCTTCCTTAAATTCTCCTGACACCTCAAGAGTACCAATGTAGCATGGGGGCTATCAACTACCTCTCAGTCTTGTAATGCCTCTTTGAAAGATGAGTGACATTTTATTTTGTTTTGTTTCTTCTTTCTTGTGGTTCCCCCATTGGTTCTAATTCTTCTTTACAACATGACTAATGTGAAAATATGTTTAATATGAATGTATATGTAGAGCCTATATCAGATTGCAAACAATCTTGGGGAGGGGGGAGAAAATTTAGAACTCAAAATCTTATGGAAGTGAATATTGAAAATTAAAAATAAATAAAAATTTTTAAAAAGGATGAGAGACTGAAGTTTGGAGGTGTTAAGATATCTCTGGATCCTGAATCTGATGTTTAAAATAATAGCTGTCCCTCCTAGCTTTGCATCATCTGAAAATCTGTAGACATCCTGGACAGAACACTGGATTCAGAATCACAATTCATGAATTAATTCCTTGTTTTGTCCTTTACTATGGCAGACTATGTGACCCTGAGCAAGTTACAATTTTTTTGGACTACAGGTACGCATCCATAAAGTAAAATGAAGGAACAGGTTGAGGGGGTCTCTAAGGTTCCTTCCAGTTCAAAACCTATGATCATATGATGGGAAGAACATTAAAAGTCATCTATGCCTTTGAACAAGCCAACTACCAGCCTTTCTCCACCCTCTTACCTTGTCCTTCTAATCTCTAAACCTGGATCCTGGATCCACGGGGAGCCTCAGACAGTTACAGTGCTTAAAGTGGGGGAGAAACTCATAGCACCTGAGAGAGGTGTTTAAGGATATTCAGTTTTGTTCATTTCTATTTGCTTAGTGTCCAGATAACCTTATAAAGCACAGATAAATCTCCCTTTTGGATACAGGATTGTAGGCCAGGAATGGCTGGTGCAGGTACCTCTTTCTTCTATCTGGCTGCCTTTCCCTATTTCACTGATTCTGAAACTGGTTTGGAGGGAACATCCATGGAGCATTCTCCATGCTTTGACAGTTGCTAAAGGGAGGGCTTGTCCTGTCCAGGGAAAGCACCAGATCCTGAGCACTGAATTACCAGGGAAGCTACTTCATAGGTAGTTCACCAAACTGTCCTTAGCCTACCCATAATGCTACAGCGGAAAGACTGTTGGATTTTAAGTCAGAGCACTTGGGTTTGAATCTTGTCTCTGCCAAATACTTTTTGTATGACCCTGAGCAAGAGAGTTAAGCTCTCAGAGCCTCAGTTTCCTCACCTGTAAAGTAAAAGGGGTGGATTCAAGACCCATAGTTTAAGAAGTGCTAAAAGGGTTTTGAGTGAAAAAAGTTTAAGAAGCCCTGGATTAGATGACCTCTGAGCTTTAAATCTGTGATCCAATATTGAATAAGACAGGGCCACAGGGAAATTGACCTGTAATACACCATTAGAGACCCCCTTCTATGAGAGTTAATGCTAATTCACTAATCAATACTCTTTAGGACAAGTTCAACCAATTGATACTCTCACTAACTGTGCACATCCAACCTATATATTTTCTATTTACCCACAAGGATACTATGAAACAGCCAAATGCCTTGTGAAAATCTAGATACATTGTGTCTATTTCATTCATCAGCTCTACCAACCTAGTACCTATCAAAAGTAGAAAGTTGTATGACATGGTCTGAATGAATGCATGCTGGTTCCTAATGATCACTGCTTGCCTTCCCAAGCTTATTAAATACCTGTTCTGTGGCAAGGTCTACAATTTATAGAACCCATCTTCGTTCCTCCTCCTGGAATCCCAGATATGAAATGGAGGTCCATCTCTAATCTTCTGGTGGTTCTCCCATCCACAATGCCAGTTTCACTGGCAATAGCTCAGCAATCATATCCACAGATTTGGGGATTTTAAAGCAGCTTACAATCATCTCCCTTATCTTGGACTTTAATTCCTTGTAACCGTGTTAGTCTTACCCTTCCCAGTCGGAGATATACCTCCTGGATAGAAAAGATAGAAGGAAAATAGAATCCTTAGCTTCCTTCCAGGCTTAGTTGAAATGTCACCTCCTACCAAGCCTTCTGGGCTTCTAGTCATTACTGCTCAGTCCCTATCTAAACTATCCTGTTTATCCCTCTATTTACATGTGGTAAACTTCAGGAGAATTTAAGTTCCTTGAGGGTAGGAATTGTCTTTCATTGGGTTTTTTTTTTTTGTTTTGTTTTTGCTTTTTGGAGGGGCAGTTGGGGTTAAATGACTTGCGCAAGGTCACACAGCTAGTGTTACCTGTCTGAGGCCAGATTTTAACTCAGGTCCTCCTGACTCCAGGGCCAGTGGTCTATTTACTGTGCCATCTCACCACCCCTTTCATAGTTTTTGTATCACAGCATCAGATCTAGAGCTGGAAGGGACTGTCCAACCCCTTCATTTTACAATTGAATAAATGGAGGCACAGAAGTGACTTGCCCAGAGTCACATGGACAATAAGGCACATAAATGCTTGTGGCATAAGGGACAGGGTGTGGGGCTCAGAATTAGGAAGAGAAGACCTAGTTTAAACCCTTCCTCAGACATTCACCAGCTAGGTGACCCTTAACAAGTCACTTCACATCTGTTCAGCAGACATTCCCTAGGGCTCATTTGAGGCAGTTGGTGGCACAACGCATAGAGCACCAGGCTTGGAATCCAAAAAGTCCTGAGTTCAAACTTGACCTCAGAAACTTACTAGCTAGGTCACCCTGGGCAAGTCACTTAAATATTTGCCTCAGTTTCCTCAGCTGTAAAATGGGGATAATAATAGCACCTAACTCCCCGGGGATTGAATGAGATATCTACAAAGCACTTAACACAGTGACTGGCATACAGTAGGTGTTTAATAAAAGCTTATTTCCTTCCTCCATCTACTGAGCTATACATGCTGTGTAAGCTGGAGGAGGTTCCCCATACTAAAGAAATCCCTGCTTCCCTCCTCGTCCTTCAGTTGGATTGAGCTGAATGCTTGGTTGGCTGTCCTCTCACTTGTAAACATTAAGCCGCCACCGGCTCCAAGAAGCGGTCTTTATTTCCTCGTTCCCACCACAATAATTGGTGTGCTCAGTAATGAGCCTCCATTCATCTTGGGCTTTAGCCTTCAGGAAGGTATGTGCACAGAACCACTCCGTGCTTGGGTATTCCACCGCAGTTACCTGTGCTCACTTCTGTCCCCCATACATTCTCGTTTAAAGCGACCAAGCACTCCCTGAACAGTCCCAGTGGCATCTTTACCTCATTCTCTTTTCTTCATACAACTGTTGACACAAGCATTTCATTCTTGGAGAACATCCCATCCCTCCTCTTCTGTGTATACTCCAAAAGTGACATCACCTGTTTTCTTGAACCTCACCTGCATTCTCTCCACTGCATTTCTCCTGGTAGGTTTGTAGATTTCCACACAGGTGTCAGTCCTGATATACAGCGCTACTCTAAGGTACCCTCAATTAGATGTTTCTTTTGAATAAGGAATACCCTTCCACTGTGCTCCAAACTCATGAGTCAATCCCACCCAGACTTGGTGATACTGATAACCTTTTTTTCCATTAAGGTTCTCCCTCTAGTGCCTGGACAAGGAGTGGGAATGCTGATTCCTGAAGGCTGTGGCCACGGACCACAAGCTTTAGTAGGTCCTACCAGGGTAAAAATGCTTTAAGTCTTAGCTATTCTCAGCAAGACAATGATCCAAGATAATTCCGAAAGATCTATGATGACAAATGCTATCCACTTCCAGAGAAAGAACTGATGGAGTCTGAATGCAGATTGAAGCAAACTTCATTAACTTTATTTATTTGTTTTTTCTGGGTCTGGGTTCTTTTGCAATATGGCTAATATGGAAATGTTTTGCATAACTGTACATGTATGAATATACACACACAGATACACATATATACTATATAGATTAAATATACATATTTAAATATCTATATATCTATAGTTTTCTATCTATATTTTTATCTAGGTAGATAATAATGGCCTCTTGACCAGGACAACCCATGAAATGGTTTTCCAAAGTATGGTGGGTTGTGAGGGGTTGGTGACAGTGTAGCATGTTCATACTGATTAAATCATCATCTTTTGATATTTGGAAACTTCATAACTGGGGTCCTTAGGGTGGAGACATCTGAGGCCCTGTTCTAAACTCTCTCGAGTTATTTCCTCATGAGGCACCTTTTCCCCCCTCTAATTTTCTTCCTGTGCCCTATCTGGTGTCCATCATAGGAATCAGTTTTGTACTTTTACCTGAGTATCAGCAAATCTCCAGCCAAAAACATTCTTGGTCAAGAAGAGATCCCATCATTCTGGTATCCTAAGCCACAGTCCAGAAAAACTCATCTCATTTGCCACCATACATATACATGCATACACACATAGATATAGATTTATTATATATATGTATACACACATATATTATTATATAATAAATATATATTTTATGTTATATTTTATTACATAAAATATATTATATATATACACATATATTATTATATAATAAATATGTATTTTATTGTTATATATTATTATATAATATATATTTATTTATATATATTTGTTTTATATATGTGTATACACACATATATTATTTGCCACCATATATAGATATGAAGATATTTGATATAGATAGATAGACAGACAGAAGACAGTTATGTTCAACTCTTCAATTCTTATGTCTTTCTTTTCCTTTCAAAGTCCCAACCTTCACCTGGTAGAAAAGAAATTCTACAAATGTTCCTTCCAAAGCCTTGACACACTCTAGAGAAAGACTGAGGGGTCCTCTGCAGGGGAGGACCTGGCAGGGATTTAGCCTGGAGGAGACTCAGGGGACAGACCTGTTGAAGGGCCGTTCTGTCAATGGCAGAGAAGAGTGGCTCTAGGGGGACAACTGGAGCACCAGGTAGAAGGCTCCGGGGGAAGGGAAAGCTCCCTAAGGTCACCTTAAGAGGTAACAGGCTGCTCCTCAGAGGTCTTCAAAGTATGCTGACCATTTGTGGGGAGGCTGTAAAAAGACTTCTCGTCCAGGGATGGCTTGGTCTCTATGGTCCCTTCCTGCTCTGACTTGGTGTGATTCTGAATGGGAACTCTGCCCAGGGGGCTGGGAACTGGGGCCTCTGGGCTTGGAGGGGCGAGGGCTGGTGAGCTAGGGAGGGAGGACACCTCCTCCCAGGTCCTAATGGGTGGAACCAAGGCCTAGGAGACCAGCCAGTTAAACCCTGGGGGGCTGCTAGACTGTCCTACATTCCTTCCAACCTTGGGTTTCCTGTGGCCTCTAGTGGCTCCGCTTTCTTCAACTGTCTCTTCACTCTTTCCTCATTCTCTCAGTTCCTAAGCATTTTTCATCAGGCACCTTTCTTTCTCTCCCCACACTTTCTCCTGTGGTGATTTCATCCACTCCCATGGCTTCAACTATCACTTCTCCCCAGATGCCAGCCAAATCTGCACCCCTAGCCCTGCCTCTCTCCAAGCTCTATTGTGCCGACAGACACTGGGTATCTGCGGCACCACAACCCAACAGGTTCAAAACCAACTTTATCTCCCCTGATAAATGTGGCATCGTTCCTCCTTTTTGTCCATGGCACATCCTCGTAGCTGCCTAGGCCTGAAGCTTCAGGGTTTGACCCCTCCCCTCTCACCTCCCACAGCCAAGCATCTGCCAAGTCCCGCTGATTCTATCTCTACAGTATCTTCTTTTCCATCCTTCCCCTCCATTCCCACGGCCCCCACCCTAATTCAGGCCCTCCTTACTTCTCCTCTGGACTATTACAATAGACTCTTACCTGGTCACACTGACTCCAGTCTCTCCCTGCTCAGACCCATCCTTCACAATGATGCCAGAGTAATCTTCCTAATAATGCACAGGCCTAACCATGTCCCACTTGTAATAACAGTAAGAGCTCACATTTCTATGGCGCTTTGTGTCTCACAAAGGGCTTTCTCCCCACAACGCTGTGAGGTTGATAATGAATCATTTTCTCCCTTCATTTTACAGGTGGGGAAACAGAGGCACAAAGAGCTCAAGTGATTTGCCCAGGATCACATACTTACTCAAAGCCAGGTCACTGGCTTTGTTTTTTTGCTTTTCCCAGCCTCTTCCAATGCCACACAGCCTCTTGAACAAGACTGTCGTTTGGGAAAACTGCAGGTGGCCCGTGCATTTTTTAAACAAACCTGGGTGCGTGAGTATGGCAAGCAAGGAGCTCTTTCTACCAATGTGGAACAGCCAAGCATTTATTAAACACCTGCTATGAGCCAGGTATAGGGCTAAGTACGAGGGATCCAAAGACAATGAATGGACAAGGAAGATCAACGTGAAGGTCAGCACCTTGTCTACAACCTAAGACAACAGTCTGATCTGCCTGGGGCCCTGAGGACAAGTAGCCGGCTGGGGATAGCAGAGCCATTCTGTGTCAGAGGCCTGACTGGCTGGCTCACCAGCCACTGAGGCAAACTACCTCTCATCCTACGTGCTGGGTCCCATTATTCTGACTTTTTTAAGGGAAGGGAACGGTCTTTTTGACTGCTTGACCCTCTTTGTCTCTGTCTTGCTCAGGGGAATGAGGGAGATGGTGATCAGACAGGAGAGGAATGTGGGCAGAAAGCCCCCTAGGCAGCGGCTCAGTCAGGAGGCTTCCTGACTGGCTGTATTCTGGATGCTGCAGACCAGGTGGCTGAATCCCCAGTGTGGGGATGGCAAGCACGGTTCTCTGGAGGGCTGCTAGAGAATTCACGCTTAGAGAGAACTACAGGCCGTACTAGGCTTGGGGAACTTGAGCTAGATACAATAGATAGGGAAGTTTCGGCACCACCCAGGCTGGAACTAGGTCATTTTCCATTATGTACATTCCTAATCAACTTGTCCCAATGTATTATATCTGAATTTGTATATTCTCTAATTTCCCTTGTAAACAAATCTTAAAAAAACCAACCAAGTCCTCATGGTGTACAGTGTGTAGAGACAGGGGTACATAATAAGAGGAAAGGAGTGGAGGCTAGACCAAGGCACCCTGTCCCAGGGGCGGCAACAGAGGAAAGGGCAAGGTTAACCAGGGAAGGGGCAGAGATCCCTGAGCCCAAGAAACAAGAGGCCACTTGGCACCAGGAAGGTCAGGAGAGAGGCTCCTGTCTTTGAGTAGGAGGCTCAGTGACAAGTGAGTATTTCTGAAGTAATGAAAAGAGCAAGCCCTGCAGTCAGATGAGAAGGTTAAGTTCAGGGAAGGAACTAGACTCTCTAGGACAGAGGTGGGGAGCCTGCGGCCACATATGGCCCTCCAGGTCCTCGGGGGCAGCCTTGGGACTAAGTCCGAGCTTTACAGAACAAATCCTTTTATTAAGAGGGTCTGTTCTGTGAAGTTTGGGTTCAGAGGGCCGCACTTCAGGACCTAGGGGGCCACATGTGGCCTCCAAGCTGCAGGTTCCCCACCCCTGCCCTGAGGTTGCTGTGGTTCAGTGAGGCCCAAGGCCCCATGCTGGGTCCTACTTGAGAATTTCTCTGAATACACCCCCAACTCCTGCACCCGGCTCATCTACCTTCCCATCCTCAGCTCACCTGCTTCCACTCCATGAAGCCCCACAGCCCTGATCCCTGGACAGCTTCCTCACTCTTTCCCAAACAAGCATAGCACATCCCCACTCCTGCCCAGTGCCTCTGCCTGTCAAAGACTTCGTCCCTCTTGAAGCGCTCCTCAAACCCCGTTCCTGACCCCTGGGCCTGCAGGGCTCCTTCCCAAGGGAGGGACTCACTGGAGCACTCCCTGCTTGTCACCCTCTCACTGATGCATTCTTTGGAATTTGTATATACATATCGTCTACTTACCCTCACAAGTAAACCCCAGAGAGAGTACTCATGGTCTGGATTATGTGGCATCGAGGGTAAGAAAGTAAAGAGGGACTCTTAGCAGGCCTGGCTGGGCTCTGCAGGTTTTCTTCCCTGGGTGTGCTCTTGCCCTCCTGGCAAGCTCCTGGGGACAGGCCTTGGGGAAACTACGTGAACAGCTGGAACTGGCTCAATAGTGGAGAAGAGTGGCCCCCTTGTGGCCACTCTGGCAAGTGACCGCCCAGTGGCTACCTGAAAAGGGCTTTAGGGACTCTGATCCTTGGGTCCAGGAGGCAGCAAGCAGGCATAAAGGAAGCTATGAGCATTTATTTGGGGTGGGGGGGAAGGGTAGGGTCAGATCAGTGCAGGCCCCCCCACCCCAGGGCAGCTCAGTCCAGTGCCAGGTCCAGTGCAGGTGCTGAAGAGTGGGCAGGCAGAGCTGGTGCTTGGGGCCCTTCCCCACCCTGTGCCACACCCTTCCCTCAGCTGGGGCCCGATTGGTCCTGGAGTCACTCCCAAGACAGGAGGATGGAAGCCCCTCCAGAGAGGGCTCAGGCCTCCGCAGTAGAACCAGGGAGGTCCTGGGGGCGGCCTCTCCGATGCCTCAGACTCTTCTCCTCATCCTGTAATAGCAACAGCCTTATGTAGGTCCTGGTCATGGCCAGCCCATAGCAGGGGCTGGGACAGGGCAGAGGGGAGGCAGTTGGGAGACGCTTGGGGGCAAGAGGCTCAGAAGTCCAAACAGAACCGGGAGAGCTCAAGGGGAAACACCGGCTATTTCTACTCACAGTCTCAAAGGTGCTGCTGGGGGTCCCCCCTCCAGGGGAGCCCCCTTCATCTCGGGCTCCATCAGGACCACCATCCTCTTCATACTCTGTCAGACAATCTGATTCCTCTCCTAGGATTTATGGGGAGAGACAGTCACAGGCTGACTGGGCCTCCTCTGGCTACTCCCCCAACCTTGCCCCTTACCCCCAGCCACTCCCTCCCCAAACCCCACCAGGTCCCAGGGTCTTAGTTTCCCCCTCCCTCACCATCAGCATAGCTGTCAGACACATAGCTTTTGGTTGGCTCAATCCGGGACACGATCTCTGCTAAGTCAGTAAAGCCCGCACTGGGACAGGTCAGCACCTGAGGAATCACCATGGGAGTCAGAGTGTATGAGGGGGTGGGGATGGGTGTGTGGGGCACGGGGTGGGGGTGGGGGGAGTTCACCATTGTTGGGGGGGGGGATCTCAGTGACTCACATCAGTGGTGCGCCGACTCTCATTAAGGTCAGCAGAACGCCTGTCCCTCAACATCTTCTCAATGATGTCTCCACGGCTCCAGCCCCCAAACACCACCTTCCCATGCTGATAACCCACGTCCTGCAGGGCCAAGGGAAGGGTGGGGAAGGGGTTCAACCTGAGATCCCTGAGGCCACCGATCCCCCCACCTTGACCCCATTCCTGCCCACTGCCCCCATCCCTACTCCCACCCTGCCCCCCCATACTCACATAGATCTGGTCAAACTTGCCGAAGTCCATGGTTTTGAAGCAGTCTATGGGTGGGCGCAGATACTCACAGTAGGAACTTGACTTCACTATCTCTAGCTGCCTTACACAAGACACATACGCCAGGCGGGACTGGATCTCCGCCATGTCTGGCACCTACAAAGGAATGGCACCTCGCTTAGCCCAGCCTGGATCCTCTGCCCCCAGGCTCTGAGTTGGGAGGCCTCACTCACCTTGACCTTCTCAGCCCAGGGGTTGAGACGCTTCCAGAGGAGCCACCAACCCGACAGACTGTCTCCATAGTTGCTCAGGTCAGTTTCATCCTGACTGCCTACATCGATGGCTATCACCGTCTTCGCCCCCATATTCCGGGCAATATCAGCTGCAGGGCAGAGATGGGGGGTCAGCTAGTATAATGGAGAACTGAGGGAGGTCCAAGGGGCTGTTAAAGTCTACATGTGGGCCTCAGTGTGTGAACACTCAGCACTTCCTTTTGAGGATCGAGAAAAAGAAGTGTGCTCAGGAAATGGGGTCCCTCTGTCAGACTGCTTCTGAACCCCAGCCCAGACCCAATGTCTCCAAGAGGACTGCCCAAGGTTGGGGCCACAGGACAGGCAGGGAAGGACCCCTTTCCTCCCACCCTGCCCCAAAGGGGTAAGTGGGCGGGGGGAGAGGCTAAGATGGAAAGGAAATTGGGAGGAAAAGGCACAGGAGGCAGCCTGCTGCCACACCATTCAGTTTCCCAAGATACTTTTCTTCCCTTTGCCTTCTGTGTGTGCCCATACGATGTACATGGAGCCACAGGTGACCTAAGTGCTCAGGTTCCCAGGACTTACAGGGGGCAAGCTGATGCACCTGTGCTTGAGGGAGAGCAGGAGAGGGTGCAAGGAAAGGAGACCTGTGTGTAACTAGAGGCCTCACCAGAGGCCCAGGAGAGAAGAGGAGGGTTCCTAGACTTGGTCCGGGATTGCTGGAGCTGCAAAACTGAAGCTAGTGGGCAACTGTCTGAACCTGTCTGTGTCTGCAGGCTCTCGGCTCCTGTGGGCCACTCCTGCACACTTCTGTGGCCAGATCCATACAAGACCATGCTCAGCTGCGCCTGCATGCAATGCCCCATGCCCACCCTGGCCCAGTCACTTGCCTGGAAGGTTGTTAATGTAGCCGCCGTCCATGAGCAGGTGGCCATCCTTCGGGTCACAGAGTGGGGGCAGGTAGCCCGAGAGCGTCATGCTCGCCCGGACATACCGCCACAGAGACCCTGCCCAGGGAGGGGGGACACCACGTCAGGCCCCCCACCCAAGGGCCCCCCCTCACCTGAGGGGGGGCCAAGAGCAGTGACCCCCGGTGCTGACCTGGGACATTGTTAACATAGCACCCATCCACCAGGTGGTGCCCATCCGAGGGGTCACACAGGGGGGGCAGGTACGGGCTGTAGGAAGAGCTGGCGCGGACATACCGCCACACGCTGCCTGCGGGGGGACAGAGTGGGAGGGGAGTGTGAGAGGACAGGGGAACAGGGGTAAGGGGATGGGGAAGCGACAGAATGGGGCAGGGTGTGAGGGAGAAAGGGATGGAGATGAACAAGTATGGAAGGCACTGGACCAAGCCACATGCTGCCTTCAGAGAAGGGACAAACCATGAGAGACAAAACAGGAAGGCACAGGCTGCAGAAGCACGAGGCCAGATGTAACCACATACTCCTTTCAAGGGGACAGAGAAAGACGGCAGCATGAAGGGAAGTAGAGTGATGAGGGGCCAGGGGAATAAGTGAGCAGAGGGGCAGGCAGGGGTGCTATCAGGTAAATGGAAAAGATGAGGGGAAGAAGGGACCAGACACCTGAGGGGAGAGAGGATAAGATCAAAGAGGCTGAGAGATGGCAGGAGGAGTACCACACTGGGGGGACGGGGAGAGTGAGAGAGGAAGAAGAGTGGAAGAGGGCAGCAAGATGAAGTTTCAACCTGGGGAAAGTGAGGACCTTTGGTGGGGCCCCCATATCTGCTCCCAGCTCAGGGCCTGGGAGTCCAAACCATCCAGAGGGTCCCTGATGGGTTAGCAGGTTAGAAGTTAGAGGTCACTGGGGCTGGGGAGCCCTGACCAGCACCCCAAGGCAGACAGGCAGCTCAGCTGTTAACAATGTCCCAAATGGCTCAGCCCGGCTTCCCCTTCACCCAGGTCCCCAGAAACCATGGCCCTTTAAAGCTGAAAACCACAAACACTCACCCCAGCCCCCTCCCTGAGAATCCACTCCAAAGAGAAGTACAGTCCAGCCCTCCTACATAAGAGCCCTCAAGTGACCCAAATGAAGGGGAACTTGCATAGGGATGTGCCAAGGTTACCATCAAAGGGTTAGTAAGTGAGTGCTCTAGTGTTGCGTCTGAGCAGGATCGGGTCCCAACACCCGCCCCATTCCCCTTCCTTGGCAGCCAGGTCCCCTGAAGGGGAGTGAAGGAGTGGGCCCTAGGAGAAAGGATCTGGAGGAGCCTACCATCCTTGTGCACACGCATGGCTGAGGCGGTAATATCTGTGGTCACGTTGAAGTAAGGCAGCCACAGATCCTAGGGGGAAGAGAGAGAGTGATTAGCGGACAAAAGATGGTGGAGAAGCACACAGGGATGACGATGTGAGGACATTGACCAGGGAAGGCTGGAGGGAATGTTGCTAAAGCCTCACTTTTCTCTTGGTAGGAATTACATCTAAAGCTTTTAAGAAGCCTTATAATAGCTAACTATAGCCCATTAAGGCTTAAAAACGCTTTACACACATTATTTCGTATCTGAGGTTCATAACAATTGTATCTTTAGAAGGCACCTCTTCCTCTCCCTCCCTGTGCTCCCAGGAATAGAACCCCAATGGATAAAGTCCCTGGCTTACATGTCAGGAAGTACCTTTTACTCTGAGATAAACACACAAAGAATGAAGGTCTTTATATGCTTTTTGTCTCCCCCCATTAGAAAATAAGCTCCCTGTGGGTAGGGATTGGTTTGTTTTTTGCACTTGTACCCCTAGAGCCTGGCACATAGCAGGTGCTAAATAAATGCTTGTAGAATGATGGATGGATGAATGGAGGGATGGATGGACCTCTAGAGGGGTGGATGGATGAATAAACGGACAGAGGGAGGGATGGATGGGTGGACGAACGGACAGAGGGATGAATGGATGGATAGATGGATGTACAGAAGGATGGATGGACACACAGATGAACATGGAGAAACTGTCAGTCTCCCTGGAGTCCTTAACCTCTTTGGTCATCAGTTTGGGGAAGCCTGAGGACCTCTTCTCAGAATCATGTTTTCAAATGTATAAAATAAGACACACAGGATGACAAAGGAAACCAATTATGTTAAAATACAGTTATAAAAATATTTTTAAAAACATGCTCACAGAATCCAGTTTAAGAACCCCTGGTCTTGGGGTAGGTAGGTGGCGCAGTGAAGAGAATACTGTCCCTGGAGTCAGAAGGACCTGAGTTCAAATCTGGCCTCAAACACTTAACATTTACTAGCCGTGTGTCCTTGGGCAAGTCACTTAACCCCAATTCCCCTTCCAAAAAAAGACACACACACACACAAGAACCCCTGGTCTAAAACTAATGCATTGTTGGTGGAACTGTGAACTGATCTAACCATCCTGGAGACCAATTTGGAACTACAACCAAACTGTGCATGCCCTTTGACCTGGCAGTACCACTCCTAGGTCTATATCCCAAAGAGATCAAAGGGAAAAGGACCCACGTGTACAAAAATATTTATAGCAGCTCTTTTTGTGGTGGTGAAGACTTGGAAATTGAAGGGATACTCATTAATTGGGGAAGGGCTGAACAAGTTGTGGTACATAATTGTGATGGAATGCTATTGTGCTCTAAGAAATGAGGAGCAGGATGACTTCAGAAAAACCTGGGAAGACTGATATGAACTGAAGCAGAATGAAGTGAGCAGAACCAGGAGAACCCTGCACACAGTCAAAGCAATAATGTAACAACGATCAACTGGGAAACACTTTTATATTCTGGTCAAGACAATGATCCAAGACGATTCCAAAGGACTCCAGATGAAAAAAATGTTATCCAACTTCAGAGAGAGGACTGATGAACTCTGAGTACAGAATGAAGCACACTTTTTTTTTACTTTCTCTATTTTGTGTGTGTGTGTTTTCTTTAGTAAGATGGCTAATATGGAAAATGTTTTACATGACTTCACATGTGTAATCTATATATTGTTTACCTCCTCAATGGGAAGGGGAGGGGCAGGAGGAAGGAAGAGAATTTAGAAGTCAAAATTTTTTTAAATTAATGTTAAAAATTTTTTACATGTAGTCAGGAAATATTTAATGAAATTAAAATACATTTAAGGAAAAAAAAAGAACCACACCTGGTCTAAGCTGAATGGGCATGACCAGGGGGAAGGATTGTCACCTCTGAAGCTTGAGAGCTGTCAGACAGGGAGTTGGCAATGTGTAAGAGATTCAACAGCCTCAAGACAAGGAATAGAGATACTAAAAAGAACTTGGGGAAGGGGAGGGGAGGGGAGGTAGGGGAGTCCTTCAATTTCAGAACAGAAGGGATGCCTCTTCTTCTCTAGATAGGAGCAAGCACTGGTGGGAATATTCAAGGGGAAACCATGGGGAAAAAGGATAATATGGCAGCTGGGCCACAGGAACTGGCTTGGTCTGACAGGTAGGGCAGTTATGTGGTACTTATGGGGGAAAAACCAAGTGAAAGCTCCCGCCATGAGCAAAATGACAGTGTTGAGTGAGAATGTAAAGATGAGGATGCTGGAAGGATGGAAAATAGAGCAGAGAAAATAGGCCAAGAATCAGAGGATATGGCAAAGAAGGGGCAGGGGCAGCAATGTCCAAGTTGAGACAAGAGGGTCTGAAGTTAGAGGACTAATCTTTGGAGCCCAGTGAGAAAACATCTTCCATGCTCATGAAGGCTCACGTCCTCACTGCCCTCCAGGTAACCCAGCCTCATCTGGAGGGGATGTTCTACTCCTCTGGGAAACAGGTGGGAGGCTCAAAACATCTGTGGTAACCGCAGGCTAATCACAGCATAACCTTTGCCTATGCCCAAAGCCAAGTACAAGGTGAGGGCAAGGCCCATACATCCCGATAAGATGTTAATGGCCACAATCCACAGGGACAGAGGAGCAGTGGTTCCACGGAAATCAGACCAGACAGGAGGGCAGAGAAGAGGGCGAGGAGAATGGGAGCCAAGCCAGGTCCTGGGGGTGGAACAGCCTGGAAGAGACTCCTCCCATAAGGTGAAAGCTGCTCCAGTCTCAGTCCCCGGAGCTATGAGCCTGGCTCACAGTGCTCAGACCCCTGCTCCTTTGGGGCCATTTGCCAAGTAATCTTTCCCAGACATGGAAATGGAAAAACAGGGAGTGCACCCCCCTGTAAGGCCCCTGTGGCAGTGGTAAAATGGGATGGTCCTTGACTCAAACTACAAAGCCAAATGCCTGAGGGTTTGACAAAAGGAAGGAGGTGAAGGAGAGAGCAGGACAAAGATGTCAGAGCGTGGTAGGGCAGAAAGAATAGATGTCTGAGGACCAGGATAAGGAGAGTGTGCGAGGTGGAGGGAATCCTGTAAGGAGAAGGGTGGCACCTCAATCTGCCTGTCCTGGAAAACCCGGTGGATACTTCGGTTGAAGGCAGAGCCTGAGAACATGGAGGTAACAGGGTACGTGAGGTCCAGCACCGGCTCAAACACGGATGTCATGCTCTGTGGGAGACATGGAGAGAAGGCCAGGGAGCTTGATGCTAGGTGCTGGGGAGCACGGGAGTTGCTAAGATTCACAGGGGGACACCAAGGGGTCCTGAGGGACTTAGAGGGAGACAATAAGGAGGTCTGAGGGGTTCACAGGGAGCCACTGAGGTTTATGCGGGGGAGAACCAAGGGACCTGAGGCACTCACCAGGGGTTACCAAGGGAGCCCAAAGGGTTCACAGGAGGCCACTGAGGTTTATAATGGGCAGGAGGGGTTCAAAGAGGAATCTAAGCCTACAGTGTTGGGGGAGCCTGGGGGAAGGTCCTGGGAGTACCTTGGCCCATTCACGAGCACGCTGCTTAGTACGACTTGCACTGCGTTCTTCTGCATAAAGGGCCCCAATGAAGGAGCCAATGGATGTGCCACCCACCATGTCCACGGGCACACCAGCCTCCTCCAGAGCCTTCAGCACCCCAATATGGGAACAGCCCCTGGGGGCCAAGGAGCAATGATCAGCCCTCAATCAAAAGTTGGCCTTTCTCTAGCCCCTATGCCCGCCACTGCCTGTGTCCAGATCCATCATTTACCTGGCCCCACCTCCTCCCAGGACGAGGGCAATGGTGTTGCCCGTTAGCACCCGTGCCAAGCGGGAGAAGTCACTGTGGCGG
Organism: Petaurus breviceps papuanus; assembly: GCF_028583685.1. NCBI lineage: Eukaryota > Metazoa > Chordata > Mammalia > Diprotodontia > Petauridae > Petaurus > Petaurus breviceps. Next base: position 2,741,292 of record NW_027185588.1, on the reverse strand, counting down.
TCAGCCCGACGAGAAAATACCTTCTCGTAGAGCTCTCGCTGGGGAGGCAAGGCGAGGGCTCAGTGCTGTGATCTTCCTCTCACTCTGCTTTCCCTGCCTTCCCCAAGCCCTCACCCTTCACTCCCCACCCCAGTCCCAGCGGTACCAGCTTGGCAGGACTGCGGCGGGAAAAGAGCCGGCGTGGGCAGCGCAGGTGCAAGTGGCCCGAGCACCAGCTGCGCATGTTGAGCCACTCGACTGTGCGGGTGGGCCCCGGACCCTCCTCCCGGTGCAGCAGGACCAGCTGCTTGAGGGCCCGCACGGCCGTGCTCTCCAGCCTCTGCTCCAGCTGTGTGGGAAGTAGACCAGGTCACAACAGGGCCAGGGGGCCAGCAGCCAGGGCAAGAGGGGCTGAAGGTCGGGGGTAGCACCTGGCCAAGCGCAGGCTCCTGGTCCCCCAGGCCCACAATGAGGATGCAGTCAGCCTGGCGCAGGCAGCGCACGGTCCAGGGGGTGAGGGAGCCATCTGTCTGGTAGAGCACAATGCGGTGCGTGTCCTCTTGCTGGGCCAGCCAACCGGACAGCCGGAACTCCTGGATGCTGCAAGGTTTGAAGGAATGAGTGCCGGTGCCAGCAAAGGGCTCCAGCCCCTGATCCCTCCTGGCCCCCCCTCTCTCCCAAGCCTCTCACCTATCCAGGGCTGAAGCCCCAAGCCGTGCCCGGATAATGTCACTGTTGAGGAGCAGAGTAGGGCCTGGAGGAAACAAGGGAGGGTGTCTTAGGGGGCATCCTCTGTAACTCTCCCCACCCTGCCCTGTTCCATTCCATGGGTTGACAGGCCCAGGGACCCCTCCCCAGTGCCGACCATGGCACTCCTCTTCCACACTGACCAATGGCTCTCAGAGCATGTTGCAGCTCCAGGGTGAAGGCTACCATGGGCACCTCTGCACAGACAGGCAGGACAGCCACTGTGGCCAGGTTACTGGCTGGGTTGGTAAGTTCTGAAGGAGGCGGCACACCAAGTCCCGAACCTAGGGAGAGACCAGGATACACCCTGACCCACCCTGCCCCTCTACCATCCAATCCCTTCAAACCTCTGCCTGTCCCCAGAGCACCCCCAACCCTACGACCCTCTGCTTGCCCCTGCTGTCCTCCCCATCTTCCAACCCTCTGCCTGTCCCCAGAGCACCCCAACCCTATGACTCTCTGCTTGCCCCTGCTGTCCTCCCCATCTTCTAACCCTCTGTCCTGTCTCCCTCCAGACTCTGCCCTGTGTCTAGACTCCTCCCCAGCCCTTCAGATTCTCCCCTAACCTCCAAGAGGTGGAATGATTGCAAATGGAATGGAATGGAAGCAAATAAGCCAGCTTCTTGGCGTCCAAGGGGAAAAAAGGGGAGCTAAAATAGGAAAACAATAAGCACCATAAAGTCTTCCAGTGACCCAAGGCAGAGGGCTTGGCACATCATGGTAAGGCCCCATGCCACTATGCTAGTTGGCTGTCAGCATTAAGGGGACCAAGTGGGACTGAAGATAGGAGGCACATGCAAAAGCCTAAGCTGTTACACACTGGCTGGATCTCAGGTTCTTAAAGGCAGGACAGGTGCATCCATGATCCCAGCAGTAAGGCTGAAAGCACCTCAAAAGCCAGAGAGAAAATCAAACAACTAAATTCAAGATGAAAGCACCAAGCCAAGGTAAGCTAGAAGGACAAAGTCTGAAAGACCATAAAAGGACAATGATGGGGGTCCAAGGCAGCCCCAGAGAGGACCAGGAAGAGGCCCCAAGGAAGATCAGAAAGTTAGTGCTAGCAGGACCTTGGCAGCCATCTGCTACAAAGCCCTCATTTCACAGATGAAGAAATAGGCCCAGAGAAGGTGTTTTGCCCAAGACCACACAGCTAATAAAGTGGCAGAGCTAAGACTGGACCCCATGTCCCTAAACTCCAAATTCAGAGACTTTTCTCCAACACTGCATGTGTCAAGGGATGTCCTGGGAAAAGGAGAATCCTCTCTGCATCTCCTTCTCCGTAAGGAGTGGAACCTATTGTCTGGACCCTTGCTCATCCTGCTGCCTGGAATGAAGACAAACTGCTAAAGCAGCCCTGAGAGATGTCCGGCCCAAATCCTTAAAAATGCCCACACCATGGGGTGGCTAGGTGGTGCAGTGAATACAGCACTGGCCCTGGAGTCAGGAGGACCTGAGTTCAAATCTGACCTCAGAGACTTAACACAAAAACTAGCCCTGTGACCTTGGGCAAGTCACTTAACCCCAACCTCCCTCCAAAAAGCAAAAAAAAAAATGCCCACATCACCCAGGTTGGGAGGAATGATCATGGGAAATGAGGATGCAGTGGCCAGGGGCCTGCGGAGTCTTGAAGAGGACTGGAAAGAGTTTCAGTAGCCTCTACCCGCAGGCCCAGTCAAGACAAGAACTCAGAAACTAGCAGCATCGTGAGGGAGCCAAGTCTGGATAAAGGCAAAGACAGCAGACAGTCAGGGAGCTAGCTGCACCAGATCCCTTCTCTGGGCTTGTGTTTCCTCATTTGTAAAATGAGGGGGCTAGACCAGATCATCACTAAAGATCCTCTGGTCCACTGACTACCCTCTTCATGACAAGGGTTTCCCAGCATAGCAGAATGGAAACATGGGCATTTACTAGCAGAAGTGACTGGAACACATGATCAGAAAGACTGTGAAATTCATGTTCACGGGAACCTGAGGCTCCCCCAAACAGGAAATCAAGACGACAGCTTGGGGCAACCCTGGATGAGTGTTAGAGCTAACAAAGCCAAGCCTCATGAGAAGGAGTTTTGTTAGGAGGGTAGGGCACAATGATGCTGCCTGCTTCACTGCTAAGCCCTTGTATCAAAGCTCATGCAAAGGTGTTCAAGTCCTGGGAAGCCCCATCTAGAGCTAACTGAAAGGCAATGTGGCGTAATGCTAGACTTGGAGTCAGCAAGACCCGGGATGAAATACTGGCTGAGACCAGCAGTGTGAAAAGGACACCCATCGGCAAAATGAACATCCTCACCACAGCAAGAAGGATCAACTGAAATGATTCAGATAGCAGTTTTAAGGTTTACATAGTGCTTCCCATACAAATCAGTTAAATAAGTGATGACACAGGAAAAGTCACAATCATGCTGACTTGGGCTAGAAGCTGCCCCTGAATCATCCACATGGTTCTATTGAAACCACATTATCAGGAGAGACCAAGAATAAACAAGGGATCTTTCTGGGTCTGTTTTAGTCACCTGTAAAATGGAGATGAGAATAAATTAAGAATCTACCATGCTAAAAGGGCTTCAGTTATGGTCCTGGCCACAGACAGTATCTACTCTCTGAAAACCAACCTACAAAGTAAGGAAATGATCAGCACTAGGGAGCTGTCCACCAGACAATGAATTCTTTGGCCCAGGCAACCCAAAAAAACAGAGAAAACCACAAAATGGTCCTCAGGTCTGGGTTGCCCCCATCAGCTCTACAGTAATGGTAAGAGAGGGGCAGAAAGTGTGGAGAACTAGTTTTTAGGCTGTCAGTCAGAATTAACTTAATTGTTCATGCCCCAAACATAAGATGTTTGCCCAATGAGTCAACATGCTACTGGAGGAACTGAATGGTGTCAATATTGACTTTAGGGCATAAACCGAAACCAGAAGATAGGAGAATAGTACAGTTTAATGCAAGAAGGGCTCATGAGTTCTCTTAAGAAAGAGGAATAAAAGAACTACGGAGGGGGGTTTTCACCACAGGCCCAAAAGGAACAGGAGAGAAACCTCACTGAAGGGGTGATCGCACTGTGCAGTGCTTGGGATGAGCAAAAGCCAAAAAGCCCACCAGGAACATAAGAGCAGCCTGTACAAGGAGGGCACAGGTGGGCGGAGCAGCTCCCTCGGCCTTAAGGAAGTCCACCTAAACTGATGAAACATTTCTTGGGGGTTTGGAGGGAGAGGAGGTAACCATGGGTGTGAAATTTGCTGTCAGCAAGCATTGCTTAACTGTTTTTCTTTGCTACAAAGGAGGGTTCAGTGGGGAAGAGAGAATATATAAGAAAATTATTGTAATATTAAAAAAAAAAGTTCCCAATGTCATCCATTTTTTGCTTTTTTTTTTTTTTGAGGGGCAATTGGGGTTAAGTGACTTGCCCAAGGTTACATGGCTAGTAAGTGTTAAGTGTCTGAGGCCACATTTCAACTCAGATCCTCCTGACTACAGGGCCAGTGCTCTATTCACTGCGGCACCTAGCCACCCCTATCCATTTTTTTCAATGAGGGTGTGGAGAGCCCTCCAAATTAAATCTACATGAAAGTATGGATCTAGAGCCAGAAGAGACCTCATCACCATCTGCCCCCTCAGTTTTCAGATGAGGCTCAGTGACATATAGCAAAAACAAGTGACTTCAGTGCAAAAGCGGGTGCAGCAAATAATGGTGAAAGAAATACTGAAAAAAGTAATCATCCAGCTTCTGCATAAAGCCCCCCAAAGAGGGAAGCCTGCCACCTCCACAGATAACTCACTCAACTACTCTGCAGCTCTAGAAAGTTGGTGAGTCTTTCCTGACATCAAGCCTAAATTTTGCAACTCTGCAATCAGTTGCTCCTGGTTCTGCAGGATGGGGCCAAACAGAATGAGTCTAGTCTTTCTTGCATATGGCCACATTTCAAATGCCTGCACACAACTGTCATGTCCCTCCACTGTCATCTTTTTCCCTCAAGATTTTTCTATTATTTCAATACATTCTGAAGATCCCCAGCAAATTCACAAGTGGATCAGTCACCATATTGGTTAAGTAAAATTTAAGATCTCAACTGACTGCACCTGCCACCACACATTTACATAGTTATTCATTTATTAAAAAGATGGTGAGGGGCAGAGCCAAGCCGACAGAGTAGAAGCAAAACTTGGTGCGGGCTGCCACTCTAATCACTTCCAATACATGTAAAAAACGACTCTGAACAAACTTTAGAACTACAGAACCTACAAAGTGACAGGGAGAAACAAATCTCCCACTGAAGGAAGCCCAGCAGGAGAACAGGAAGGGTCTATCACACCAAGCTGGGAGCCAAGCACAGTCCGGCATGAGGTGCACGATTCCAGCCCCAAGGTGGCTCCAACCAGCAGCCGCCAGAGCAAACTTTAGGAGAGTGAATTATCAGTAGCTGTTGCAGGTTCCAGACTTCCCATAAACATCAAGGACAAAGTAAAAGGTCAATGCTGTTGGAACGGGGGGTGGGGGGAGAGACTGAAGAGCACAGGTCCAGCCCCTGCCTCTGGGGCAAGAAGCAGCTGGAGGCACGGCAGCTGTGCAGCCCCTCTATGTGGCTGCCTCAGGAACTCCTGGCCTGCAGATCATAGGGGGACCGTGTGACCATTCAGAGGGTGATCGCTCTTGCTTTAACCTGCTTGGATCTGGATCGTGGGCTAGGGCGGAGGTCCTGGGGTGTGTGATCAGTGAGCTAGAGCGTGTGAGGGCTGCAGACAGGGGGCCCAACTTAGCTCTGGCAGCTGCGAAAACCCCAGCCATTTGGGACACAGCTCTCTCCACCTAGAAGCAGAGTTCTACCGTGGCAAAGAGCTCAAAAGTCAAGTAACTGGCTGCCAATATGAGCAAGCACAGGAAGCACAAACAGGCCATAGAATCCTTTTTTGGGGACAAAAAGGATCAAGGCATAGACCAGGATGAAGATAGCAAAGTCAGAACTCCTGCATCAAAAGCCTCCAAGAAAAATATGAACTGCTTACAGGCCATGGAGGAGCTCAAGGATTTTGAAAATCAAGTAAGAAAAGTGGAGGAAAAATTGGGAAGAGAAATGAGAATGACGTAAGAAAATCATGAAAAGAGAGTCAACAGCCTGCTAAAGGAGACCCAAAAACACACTGAAGAAAATAACACCTTAAAAAATAGACTAACTCAAATGGCAAAAGAGGCCCAAAAAGCCAATGAGGAGAAGAATGCCTTAAAAAGCCAAATTTTCCAGATGGAAAAGGAATATCAAAAACTCACTGAAGAGAATAACTCCTTCAAAATTAGACTGGAGCAACTGGAAGCTAATGACTTTATAAGAAATCAAGATACTATAAGACAGATCCAAACAAATGAAAAAAATAGAAGGCAATTAGTGGACTACCTGAAAGCCATGATCAAAAAAAGAGCCTAGACACCATCTTTCAAGAAATTATCAAGCAAAATCACCCTGATATTCTAGAACCAGAGAGCAAAATAGAAATTGAAAGAATTCACCAATCACCTCTTTAAAAAGATCCCAAAAATAAAATTCCTAAGAATATTATAGCCAAATTCCAGAGTTCCCAGATCAAGGAGAAAATACTGCAAGCAGTCAAGAAGAAACAATTGGAAACACAATCAGGATAACACAAGACTTGGCAGCTTCTACAGTAAGGGATCAAAGGACTTGGAATATGATATTCCAGAAGTCAAAGGAGCTAGGACTGAAACCAGGAATCATCTACCCAGCAAAAGTGAGTATAATGTTGCAAGGAAAAATATGGTCATTCAATGAAATAGAGGATTTTCAAACATTCTTGATGAAAAAAACAGAACTGAACAGAAAAATTGACTTTCAAATACAAGAAGCAAGAGAAGCATGAGAAGGTAAACAGGAAAAAAATCATAATGAACTTATTAAAACTGAACTATTTACATCCCTACATGGAAAAGTGATAATTGTAATTCATGAGATTTTTCTCAGGATGAGGATAGTTGAAAGGAATATATGTGTGTGTGTATATGTATACATACATATATGTATATGTATAGGAGATTGTACATGTATATAAATGTGAGTGTGGGCATATGTATGTTCATTTATTCATAGTCAGAGGGCACAGGATGAATTGAATATGAAGGGATGACATCTAAAAAATAAAATTAAGAGGTAAGAGAGGAATTTATTGGGAGGAGAAAGAGAAAGATAGATTAGGGTAAATTATCTCATATAAAAGAGGCAAGAGAAAACTGTTATAATGGAGGGGAAGAGCAGGAAGGTGAAAGGGAATGGGACAATCTGATTCTTACTGAATTTGGCTTAAGGAGGGAATAACATACACACTCCTAGGAGTTTTCTTTTTGTGATCTTTTTCAGGAGGTGCTCCATGGATTCTTTCAACCTCTATTTTGCCCTCTGGTTCTAAAATATCAGGGAAATTTTCCTTGAGAATTTCTTGAAGGATGATTTCTAGGTTCTTTTTTTGATCATGGCTTTCACGTAGTTCAATAATTTTTAAATTGTCTCTCCTGGATCTATTTTCCAGGTCAATGGTTTTCCAAATGAGATATTTCACATTACCTTGTATTTGTTCATTTGTTTGGATCTTTTTTAATAGTATCTGGATTTCTCATAAAGTCACTAGCTTCCATTTGCTCCAATCTAATTCTGAGGGAATGATTCTCTCCAGTGAACTTTTGAGATTCTTTTTCCATCTGGCAAATTTGACTTAAGGCATTCTTCTCCTCATTGCATTTTTGAGCCTCTTTTGCAACATGAGTTAGTCTATTTTTTTAAGGTGTTATTTTCTTCTGTCAGGCTGTTGACTCTCATTTCATAATTTTCTTGCATCGTTCTCATTTCTCTTCCCAATTTTTCCTCCACTTCTCTTATTTGGTTTTCAAAATCCTTCTTAAGCTCCTCTATGGCCTGTAACCAGCTAGTATTTTTCTTGGAAGCTTTTAGTGCAGGAGTTCTGACTTTGCTGTCTTCCTCCTGTTTCATGCTTTGATCCTTTTTGTCCCCAAAATAGGAGTGTAAAGTTGGGTTGCTCTGTTTGCTTTGCTTCCTTTGCCTGCTCATGTTGCCACTCAATTACTTGACTTTTGGGCTTTTTGCCACAGTAGGACTCTACCATCAGACAGGGGAGCTTCGTCCCAAATGCTGGGGTTTTCTCAGCTGCCAAAGGTATTAGTTGGGTGCCCTCTCTGAAGCCTCCACATGTTCTGGTAAGTTGGTCACACACCCTAGGACGTCCACCCTAGACCACAATCCAGATCCAAGCAGGTTAAAGCAAGAGCGATTACTCCTCAGACTGGTCGCTTGGTCCCCCTACAATCTGTAAGCCAGGAGCTGAAGCTGCCACATGGCGGCAGCTGCTGCACCTCCACAGCTTCTCACCCCGGGGGCAAAGGCCAGTCACACTCCCAAACTACTAGATCCCAAAGTCCACACTGCACTGACCTCTCACTTTGTCCTTAGCATCTATGGGTTGATAATTCTGGGAACCACCACAGCTTCTGGTGATCTGAAGTCCATCTATCAGGTGGCTAGTCAGGCCCGCCCTAAGGCTAAAACCTCGGGCTCGAGCAACACTGGAGTCGGCTCCCAGAGCGCTGCGCTGGCCACTTCCTGCCAGCCTGTCCCCAGCAGGAGGTTAGTTTCTCTGTGTTATTTTGTGGGTTCTATAGCTCCAAAGTTTGTTCAGAGTCACCTTTTACATGATTTGGAGGAAGTGGGAGCCAGAGCCCCGCAGAAGTCCTGTTTCTACTCTGCCATCTTGACTCCTGGCAATTACATACACACTCAATTGGGTATCTTACCCTACAGGTAAATAGGGAGGTAGGGGATGAGGGGGGATGATAGAAGGGAGGGCAGATTGGGGAAGAGGGTAGTTAGAAGCAATCATTTTTGAAAAGGGAGAGGGTCAAAGGAGAAAATAGAGTAAGTGGGGGGCAGGATAGGATGGAGGGAAATATAGTTAGTTTTTCACAATATAACTACTATGGAAATTATTTGGGTAACTACATATATACAACCTATATTGAATTGCTTATCTTCCCAGTGGGGGTGGATGAGGAGGGAAGAAGGGAAAAAATTTGGAATTCAAAGTTTTAAAAACAAATGTTTAAAAATGTGTTTTTTATATGCAACTGGGAACTAAGACATACAGGTACTGGGGTATAGAAACCCATCTTGCCCTACTAGGAAGTTAGGGGGGGTGATGGGGAAGAATATAAGAGAGAACAGATTAGGGGAAGGGATATTCAGTAGGCTTGCTATTTTGTGGTGAGGGTAGGGGAAAGACGAGGAGAAAAAAATTGTAACTCAAAATTTTATGGAAATTGAGGTGGCCAGGTAGCACAGTGAGTAAAAGCACCAGCTCCAGTGTTGGGATGACTTGGGGATCGAATCCCAGGCTCAGACACTTAGCACCCACCCAGAAACACCTGCCCGTGTAACCTTGAGCAAGTTATTTAACCCCAATTGCTTAGGGGCGGCCAGGTGGCTCAGCAAGTAAGATCACTTGCTCCAGTGTCGGGATGACTTGGGGATCAAATCTGGGCTCAGGTACTCAGCACCACACCCAGAAACAACTGGTCGTGTAACCTTGAGCAAGGTACTTAACCCCGATTGCTTTAAAAAAAATTTTTTGTGGAAAAGTGAAAAACTAAAAATAAATAAATAAATAAAGATAGATGGTGAAAGCTTCACCAATTAGTGCCAATGTTGTCCAATGCTTTTGACCTGAGTCTTGTTGCCATTTAAAGTTGTCCTCATTTACTTGTATGAACTGATGCAGAGTGAAATGAGAAAAACCAGGAGAAGATGTGTAGTAACAACCATAACATAAAGACAAAAAACAACTTTGAGAGACTTGAGAACTCTGATCAACGCAATGACCAACCATGTCTCCGGAGAATGGAAGATGAAGTATGTTACCTCTGCCTCCTGATAGAGGGGGGAATGGACTCAAGGTGAAGAATGATATCTTTCCAAGGCCATCCTCCACAAAGCTGACAAATGGATCTTCCTAAAGTCTGACCATGTCACACTCCTACTCAATAAACTCCCGTGGCTCTGGATCACCTCCCAGATCAAATATAAACCCCTCTGTCTGGCATCTGAAGCCCTGCATAACCTGATCCCTTTCTATCTTTTCAGTCCTCTTACACCTTCCTCCCATTCATTCCCCTTTCCCCTACCCTCCACAAACTCAGTGATACAGTGATGGGTCTCCTGGCTGGTCCTTGAACAAGATTCTCTGTTTCCCAACGCTGGACATTTTCACCAGCTGTCTCCCAAGTCTGACACTCTCTCCCTCCTCACTTGTGTCTCCTGGCTTCCCTGGCTCCTATCAGTTAAAATCTCACCTTCTACAGGAAGCCTTTCATAATCCCTCTAATTCTTGTGCCATCCCTCCACTGACCATGTCCAATTTATCCTGCATAAATTTTGTTTGTACATAGCTCTCTGCATGTTGTCTCCCCAACTAGATTGTGAGCTCCTTTAGAGGAGGGACAGCCTTTTGCCTTTCTTTCACTGAGCTGAGCCCAGTGCCTGGCACAGTAGGTGCTTAATAAATATTCACTGACTGACTGCTGAGTGCCTACCTCAGTAGGTCATTGTGGGGATCCAATGACGCAAGCAGAGCACTGTGTCTGTAGTCCACACGCCGATGATAACAATCAGCTCTACTTCCATGGATCACCAGCCCAATGTTCTCCACCATATTTCTCCTCTCTGTGTCCTCCTGGATGTCATTAGCTATGTTATGTTCCTGCTATTCAATGCTACTGCCTTCCCTCTTGCTTCCCCCACATCTCCACTCTCTAAAATGCTTTCCCTCATTCAAGGTCTTTATCAAAAGCTCTCCTCCCCAAAGTCTTCTACTCCTTTTTAAAAAAATCATACACCATTGACCACATTCTGCCAAGAATTTTAATCACTTGTGCACATGTTAACTCCTTGACTTGATTATTAGCCCTTCAAAGGAAGGACCGTTTCCTATCTTCTTCCTTCATAACTCCTATCACATGGCCCTGCATATCATAGGTGCAAAGCAAAACAGTGAATTAATGAATGGCTTATGTTTATTTTAACCTAATTTTAAATGTATTTCAGGGAATACCATGCACCTAGGAACACGATTCAGGGAGTTCCAGTCTTCCCATGTAGAAGAATGGAAGAGAACCAAGAGACATTCCCTAATAGGTAAGTGATTAAAGGAATGGCCTAAAAGTCCTTCAAGAAAAAAAAATACATACTATTAACTACCATTGAAAGATTGCTCCATATCACTAATAATAAACTGCCCAGAAACAAGCCCTCAAATGACCCATTTCGATGTATTCCCATATTTCTCCATGAGCTGTTAAGCCATTCAGGACTGGGAATGAATGGTTGTGTCTGATTGCAAATAGAGAGTCAGAGTTTCAGGCTGTGCTTACAGGAGGTGGGCCAGGTTTCTAAAGTCCCTACGGGATAGTCTGGGAGACTGAGAGAAGATAAAGTGGGGCTCCAGAGTGGGAAGGGAGAAGCAGGGCTCCCTCTGGAGTGACACCATTCCAAAGGGGAAAATCCCAAAGATCAAGAGAGTGAGAAGGAACCTTAAGAGACTACTAGGCTGGGATACTCATTTTCTAAAGGGGAAAATTTGGTCCCAGAGAGGAGAAGGGCCTTACTTAAGATTATGAACATAGTTAGGGGCAGGAAAAAGCAGAACATGCAGGGGCAGTCATGGGGCTTCCTGTGGGTCCTGGTCACACTACAGGCTTACACATATATTAATACTTGGCCTCACCCTTAAAGAGTTCTAAGATCCAAGATCTAGAGCTGTAAGGGACCTCGGAGGCAACTGAGTTCAACTTCTGCCCCCCCAATCTCAGAGAAACAGCTGAAGCTTACCCAGACAGCACCAGAAAACTAGGATTCCAACCTAGATCCTCTGGCTCTAACACCAGTATTCCCCCCATCCCATGCTGCCCTCACTGACCTTCTCAAAACAACAAGGATAAAAGAACCAGTTTCTGAGTGCCTGCAGCTGTTTGGCCAGCTCAGATCCAGGGGATCAGGAAACCCTATCCACAGCACCCCTGAAATCCTGCAGACAATTCCTGCAAAGCCTAGCCCTGGTCATGCCCAGGCAGGGTCCAAGCAAAGGACTGACAGCTTGAGAAGGAGAGAAGCTGGCGAGGGTCCATCCACACAAGACACACAGCTCTGCGGTGCTCGTGGGTATCAGCTGGTTGCCACGCCAGCTTGGATTTCAGGACGGGGAGAAGCAGGGGAGGAGAGGGGAAGACTATGTCACAGGACCAGAGGTCCTCTAGTGCAGTCCTCTTCATTCTACAGAGGAGGTAACTGAGGCCCAGAGAAAGGAGGTGACTTGTCAGGATCACACAAGGAAGGCTCTACCCACTAGACAAGCTGACTATTTAGGACATTCTGCCCAAACTCTCAGCCAAATAGGGAGGCTATTAAAAATACAGAATGATATGCACCAAATGGTATAGCATCTAAATTTCTGAAAAAGTTAAATGAGTCACAGGAGGAAATAGAGAATAAAACTATACTAGTGGGGGACCTCAACTTTCCCCTCTCAGAACTAGATAAATTTAACCCAAAAAATAAACAAGAAAGAAATTAAAGAGGTGAATAAAATTTTGGAAAAGTCTGATAGGATAGACCTCTTGAGAAAACTCAATGGGAATAAAAAGGAATATACATTTCTCAATAGGACATGTCACCTACACAAAAATTGACCATGTATTAGGACATTAAAACCTCACAACCAAATGCAGAAAAGCAGAAATATTAAACACATCCTTTTCAGATCGTAATGCAATAAAAATTATATTCAATAATGGGCAATGGAAAAATAGATCAAAAATTAAGTAGAAACTAAATAATCTAATCCTAAAAAAAATGGGTCAAACAACAGATCAGAGAAACAATTGATAATTTCATTAAAAAAAATGATAACAATGAGATAACATATCAAAATTTGTGGGATACAGCTAGAGCAGTACTTAGGGGAAAATGTATATCTAAAATTGCTTATATAAATTAAATAGAAAAAGAGCAAATCAATTGGGTGTACAACTAAAAGAACTAGAAAAAGAATAAATTAAAAATCCCCAGTTAAGGGGTGGCTAGGTGGTGCAGTGAATAGAGCACTGGCTCTGTAGTCAGGAGGACCTGAGTTCAAATCCAGTCTCAGACACTTAACACTTACTAGCCATGTGACCTTGGCCAAGTCACTTAATCCTAACTGGCCTTCAAAAAGCAAAAAAAAAAAAAAAGCCCAATTAAACACCAAATTGGAAATTCTAAAAATCAGAGGAGAGATTAATAAAACTGAAAATAAGTAGGGGCAGCCAGGTGGCGCAGTGAGTAAGATTGCCAGCCTCGGAGTCGGGAGATCCAGAATCAGTTCCAGCCTCAGATACTTAACACCCACACAAAATAACTGGCCATGTAACCTTGAGCAAGTTACTTAACCCCAATTGCTTTAAAAAAAAATGAAAATAAGAAAACCATTGAACTAATAAATAAAACTAGAAGCTGGTTTTATGGGGAAAAAAACCCCAACAATAAAATAGAGACATCATTGGTTAATTTGATTAAAAAAAGGAAAGAAAACCAAATTACTACTATCAAAAATACAAGAGGTGAATTCACCACCGATGAAGAAGAAATTAAGACAATTATTAGGAGTTACTTTGTCCAATTATACACCAATAAATTTGACAATATAAATGAAATGGATGAATATCTACAAAAATATAAATTACCCAGATTGACTGAAGAAGTAGAATACTTAAATAAACCAATTTTAGAAAAAGAAACTGAACAAGTCATCAATGAAGAAAAAATCTCCAGGGCCAGATGGATTCAAAAGTGAACTCTACCAAACATTTAAAGAACAATTAATCCCAATACTATATAAACTATTTGGAAAAACAGGAAAAGAAGGACTCCTACCAAATTCCTTTCACAATACAAATAATGTGCTGATGCCTAAACCAGGAAAAGTCAAAAGAGAGAAAGAAAATCATAGACCAATTTCCCTAATGAATATTGATACAAAAATTTGAAATAAAATACTAGCAAGGAGATCACAGCAATAAATCACAAAGATCACATGCTATGACCGGGTGGAATTTATACCAGGAATGCAGGGCTGATTCAAAGTCAGGAAAACTATCAGCACAATTGACCATATCAATAACAAAACCAACAGAAATCGTATGATTATCTTAATAGCTGCAGAAAAAGCCTCTGACAAAATGCAATACCCACACCTAATAAAAACACTAGAATACACAGAAATAAATGGAGCTTACCTTAAAATGATAAGCAATATTTATCTAAAATCATAGGCAAGCATTATCAGTAATGGGGATAAGCTAGAAGCCTTCCCACTACAATCACAAGTTAAGCAAGATTGCCCATTATCACCTCTATTATTCAATACTGTACTAAAAATGTTAGGTAGAGCAATAAGAGAAGAAAAAGAAATTGAAGGAATTAGAATAAGCAACAAAGAAACAAAACTATCACTCTTTGAAGATGATATGAGATTATACTTAAGAGAATCCTCAAGAACCAACTAAAAAACTAGTTGAAATATCGGGGCGGTCAGGTAGCTCAGCGAGTAAGAGCACCAGCTCCAATGTCGGGATGACCTGGGGATCGAATCCGGGCTCAGACACTTAGCATCCACCCAGAAACACCTGGCCGTGTAACCTTGAGCAAGTTACTTAACCCCAATTGCTTAGGGGCGGCCAGGTGGCTCAGCAAGTAAGAGCACTGGCTCCAGTGTCCGGATGACCTGGGGATCAAATCCTGGCTCAGATACTCAGCACCATACCCAGAAATAACTGGCCGTGTAACCTTGAGCAAGCTACTTAACCCTGATTGCTTTAAAAAAAAAAAACTAGTTGAAATAATTAACAAATATAGCAAAGTTACAGGATACAAAATAAACCCACACAAATCATCAGCATTTCTATATATTACCAAAAGTTCAGCAGCAAGAGATAGAAAGAGAAATTCCATTTAAAATCACTGTAGATAATACAAAATATTTGGGAGTCTATCTGCCAAAACAAACCCAGGAACTATGTGAACACAATTACAAAATATTTTTCATACAAATAAAATCAGATCTAAACAATTGAAAAAATATTAATTGCTCATGGGTAGGTCAAGCCTATATAATAAACATGACAATTCTACCTAAATTAATCTATTATATTAATTCAGTGCCATACCAATCAAACACGAAAAAAATTATAGAGCTAGAGAAAATAATGAAATTCATTTGGAAGAAAAAGTCAACGATATCAAGGCATTTTTTTCCGGATTTGAACTCAGGACCTCCTGACTCCAGAGCTGGTGTTCTATTCACTGCGCCACCTAGCCACCCCCTTATCAAAGCATTTAATGAAAAAAAAAAATGTGAAGGAAGGGGGTCTAGCCATATAAGATCTAAAATTGTATTATAAAGCAATAATTATCAAAACAATCTGGTACTGGTTAAGAAATAGAATGGTACAGAAGTAAAGTAGAGAAGGCAAGAGGAATAGGAAACAAGAGATATGCACAAACATAAAAACAAAGATCAGAAGCAGAATATGTTTGGGAAAGTATACGTCTGTATATGTATGTGTATATCTATAGCTATAGAGAAACATATCTAAACTTTATTGTAGCCTTTGGGGGGGTGGAGGGAAGGAAAAAAAGAACAAAGTAAAAAAGTGCACAGCAGAGAACAAAAGAAATTCACAAAGAAGCAAAGATGGAGAATTCTCAACACAATGTGTATTATCTAGACATACAGGTTTTCTTGAAATGAAAATTTATTTTGAATCCTCTCTTATGTTCTGCTATGCACAGGACATGATCTTTTTTTCTTTGTTACTTTGTATTTAAGTTTATGCTACGTTTTTGTTTCTTTTCTCTATTCTATATTTGTGTTTTAGCCCTTGAGTCTAAAATAAAATAAAAAAAAAAAAGAGTGGTAGATCAATGGAATACATTAGGTACAAATCACATTTACAGTAAATGACCATAGTAATTTAGTATGTGATAAACCCAAGATCCAAGCTTTTGGAACAAAGCTTATGTGACAAAAACTGTTGGGACAACTTTCATGGCAGAAACTAGGTATAGACTAATATCTCACACCATATACCAAAATAAGGTCAAAATGGGTACATGATTTACACACAAAGGGTGATACCAAAAGCAAATAAGGAGAGCATGAAATAGTTTATCTTTCAGATCTATGGGTAAGGGAAGAATTTAAAACCAAAGAAAATACAGAGCTCATTACAAAATATAAAATTAAAAAAGTTTTTGCACAAATAAGCCCAATGCAACCAAAATTAAAAGGAAATCAAAAAACTGGGTGTGGGGGGGAGATCTGCAACAAGTATCTCTGATTAAGGGCCTCATTTCTCAAATATATAGAGAACTGAATCTAATTTACAAAAAAATATATGAACAGGCAATATTCAGATGAAGAAATCAAAACTATCTATAGTCATATGAAAAAATGCTCTAAAGCACTACTGATCAGAGAAATGTAAATTAAAACAACTCTGAGGTATTATCTCACACTATCAGATCAGCTAATATGACAAAAAAATAAAGTGCTTAATGTTGGGGGGAATGTGCGGAAATTGGGACACTAATGCACTGTTGGTAGAGTGTGAACTGATCCAACCATTCTGGAAACAAATTATAACTATGCCCAAATGGCTATAAAACTATGTATACCCTTTGATCCTGTAATGTCACTGCTAGGCTTTTATCCCAAAGAGATCAAAGAAAAGGGGAAAGGACCTACATGTACAAAAATATTTATAGCAGCTTTTTGTTGTGGCCCAGAACTGGAAATTTAAGGGATGCTCATCAACTAGGGAATGGCTAAACAAGCTCTAGCATATGATTGTGATGGAATATTATTGTGCTGTGCTAAATGACAAGCACAATGATTTCAGAAAAACCTGGAAAGACTTACATGAACTGATGCAAAGTGAAGTGAGCAGAACCAGGAGAATGTAATACCCCGTAACAGCAATATTGTACAATGAAGAATTGTGAATGACAGCCATTCTCCGCAATACAATGATCCAAGACAATCCCAAAGAACTAATAATAAAAGCATACTATCCACCCCAAGAGTAAGAATTGATATTGTCTGAAAACAGACTGAAACATACTATTTTTCACTTTGTTTTCTTCCTCCTTTCTCTCATTTTTTTTTTAAAGCAATTGGGGTTAAGTAACTTGCTCAAGGTTACACGGCCAGTTATTTCTGGGTGTGGTGCTGAGTGTCTGAGCCCGGGATTCGATCTCCAGGTCATCCCAACACTGGAACCGGTGCTCTTACTCGCTGAGCCACCTGGCCGCCCCTAAGCAATTGGGGTTAAGTAACTTGCTCAAGGTTACACGGCCAGGTGTTTCTGGGTGGGTGCTAAGTGTCTGAGCCCGGGATTCGATCTCCAGGTCTTCTCAACACTGGAGCCGGTGCTCTTACTTGCTGTGCTACCTGGCCGCCCCCTTTCTTTCATTTTTTAAAAAATCTGAGTCTTATACAAAATGACTAATATGGAAATGTTATCTGATTGCACATGTATAACCTATATCCGATTGCTTACCATCTCAGGGAGGGAGGAAATGAGGAATATTTTGGAACTCAAAACTTTAAAAACAAATGTTAAAAAATTGTTTTAACATGTAATTATGGAAAAATGAAATATATTTAATTTTTAAATAAATATATAAGGAACCGCCCTCGTTGGGGAAGATGCGTGCCCTCTTCACAGACCTAAGCCTGGGCTTTCGCGGGAGACTACTACTTGCGGTTCAGTTGCTTCGATTCTGTCTGACTCTCCGTGACTCCCTTTGGAGTTTTCTTGGCAAAGATACTGCAGTGGTTTGCCATTTCCTCCTCCAGCTCATTTTGCAGATGAGGGAACTGAGGCCAACAGAGTTAAGTGACTTGCCCAGGGTCACAGAGGCCAGATTTGAACTCATGACCATGAATCTTCCTGACTCCCAGCCCAGTGCTCTACTGTAGCACCCAGCTGCCCGTCTCTATCACTTCCTTTGTAATAACTGGAGCTGTCGAACAGTCTCAGAGGCTGCCTTGGGCAGCAGGAATTTCCCCCTCAGTGGAATTCTTCAAGGCGAGGCGAGATGACCATTTCTAGCCAGTGTTGCAGCCGATGTCTGTGGTTAGGGATGGGCTAGACTGGATGGGCATCCAAGATTCTCCCATTCTGTGATTTTTAGGTCTCTGAACCCCTAAAAGGCTATTGAGAGCACTTGGGGAGATCCTCAATCTCCCTGGAGACCAGGGGCAAAAGGAAACATAGAAGAGAGAGTCCCCTCAGAGAGAGGAAAGCTGGGGGACACAGAAGAGTGGCAGGACAGGCAGACATGACCATTGAGATGGGAAAGAGGATGCTGGGGCCATGCTCCTTGACAATTTAAAAGGTATCAGAGTGGTCTTTGGGAAGGAATTTTTTGTCACTGTAACTCTTCTTTTTTGTCTGGTCCCTCCCGCCCCTGCCCCATCCCAAACAACTACAACCAGTGGCTCCTCCAGGGAAGGAACAAAGAGAATGGGGAGGGAGCAGGGACACAACACCTCCACAGCAACAGGTGGCAGCAGAGCCACGGGAAGCAAACATGACAGGCCTGGGAGGCAAGAAAAGGGGGCCCAGGGCCCATGACTACAAGAAAGGAGGGGCTGTCTGACTCAGGACTGGAGGGAGAAGCAGCAGGAAAGAGGGGCCAACTGGAGGCCAAGGAGGGCTCCTGGGACGCACAGAAGCTGAACCTCATACTCCTCCATACCCAGCCTGCCTCAGGGCAACCTGGCTTCACCCCTTACCTGGGAAAGGTCCCTGCAGCTGCTGTAGATTCCCAAGGATCTTCTGGCTCAGCAAGTGGATCAGCCGGGTCACAACCTATGAGTGTTGCAAACCATTAGTCACTCAGGCAAAAGAGTCCCCAAGCCCACATCGCTCTATCCTTGAGCATCTCACTAGAAGATGGAGGCTACCTATGAGGAGCCTGGAGCCCAGATCCTGAGAAGTACCTACAAGTCCAATTCTCTACCCCAAAGGTCCCATCCTCCACCCTGAAGGATCCCTGGAATCCCCAGTCCCCACCCCAGGGTCCCTCCCTAGAGCCCCCATACCTGTGGGTACCTCCTCTTAATGTGACTCAGGGTCCCCTCAGGCAACTTGGCAAGCTCTGTGTCCCGTACTGCATGCACTGTGGTGGCCCGGGGCTGGCGGGTCAGTGCCTCCACCTAAGTCCAACCAGGACAGGGGAGTAGGCAACCAGCTCTTATGCTCAGTGGGCACAAGACTGGAGGGTGCATGGATAGATTACTACAGGCAGGACCCAAGCATTGGCAAGGGGGTTAGGGTACTGGAAAAGGAAAGCTAAGCTGGGAAGTTAAAGCTGGAGAAAGCTCAGGGATGGGGATTCAGGATGGGAAAAAGGGGACAAATCCAGATCCAGGATCAGTAGCGCTGGGTCCCGAACAGGCAGCTCACCACCCCGATAAGATCCCCACGGCCATATTCCCCGACCAACTCCTTCTTGCCACTGCCCCTCTGGATGACAGAGCGCAGGCGCCCATTGAGTACAATGTAGGTACAGTCTGAGCGGTCACCCTGTCTGGAGGATAGGGACAAAGGGGATGGAGAAGATTAGAAAGTGGTTGGTTCTCCCACAGAACTTCAATGACATAACCAGGGTGGGGCTTGGTTGAACACAGGCCCCAGGGATTCATGAAGGCGGAGGAGGAGAGGGACACCCAAAGAACCATCAATCACAGGGAACTTTGGGAAAAATTGGGCTAATAGCCTGAAACTAGAAACTGTAAAATCCAAGTTGAACGATTCCAGAGTTTGGAACCTCTAATTAGAGGGAATGTGGATGGGGAAATGGGCCACAGGGCGAGAGGAAACCTAGGTTTAAGGTTCCAGGGTTTAGGTCCCACTACCTATACAGGGCGCGTCCAGCCTCCACAGATGTCCAGTCAATTGCAAAGTCCATCTGGCGTACAAATGGTGACATGCGGGCAGCCACAGTGTGGGCAGCACTCAGGACCACACTTGGCTGCTCCCGCATGATCCTGGGATGGGAAGAGGAAACAGGGCAGAATGGAGACCTTGCTGGTCCCTCCTCACCTCTCCCTGAGGACTCCCCCAGCCCTGCTTGGCCGTCAACGCACTCATAAAAGCCCGACTTGGAAATACGCAGGAAAGTGCAGTCCCGCTGTGCCCGCAGGGTAAAGATGAGTGGCTCCCCTGTCAGCACCGCCAGCTGACCCACCAGCTCTCCAGGCTGGGCTACAAACAGACACACGTCCTCTGCCTTGTCAATCATGCGCTGGTACACGTGCAAACAGCCCCAGAGCACAAAGTGCAGGCTCACATCCTAGGGGTAGAGGTAGAAGGGAGGGGGAAAAGGAGTGCAAGGTTGGAAAGATGCCTCCCTTTGGGGGTGAGGGGGGCAGCTTCAACAGGACTCTGAAAGGGCCTTGGGCTAAAATGGCCACTGACCTAAACACTTGGGAACGGGGGTGCAGCTGCGTGGCCATGACTACAGAGAAGGGAGAGGCAACTGGCTAGGGATCTGAAGTCAGGGGGCCCAGGCTCAAATCTCAGTTGTAGTGAAAAAATGTCTTCACCTCTCTAGGCCTCAGTCTCCTTATTTGTAAAACGAGAGGGTTAGACTGGATGATATCTTAGGTTCCTTCCAGTTCTAAAACTTTGCTCTTAAGACCTAGTCGTGTCCATCAAATCTCCCTCAAAACAAAACATCAACTGGTAGGAAACGATGGGAATGAGGAAGATACCAGGTATAGGACAGAAAGAAAGGTCCATCTTTTTGGAGTGGGGACAAGACCAGGTGAAAAGCTAGAGGTAAACCAGACCTCCTGGTGAGAGACAAGATGACGGCCCTCTTGGTGGGGCCACTTGAAACTGGGTCTAGATCACCTTCCTGCTGCCAGAGCAAGAAGTGAGAAGGAAAAAGGGAATTAGTCCTAAGAACCAGAAAATGAGTGAGAATAAATTTTTTAAAAGAACCAGAACACAGAAAGGAACTATGTTTACACCTAAAAGAAAACCAGAAAACATTACAGCATAGGTTTTGCTGAGGTTAGGAATATTAATATTAAATAATAACTAGCACTTACCTTTACAAAAACACTTCACACATATAACTTCATCTGAACCTCACAACAATATTGTAAAGTAGATATTATGATGTCCCTTTTAAAGATGGGAAAACTGAGGCTGAGGGGTGAGGACTTGCCCAAGGTCACACAAATAGGAAGTGTCTGAGGCAGAATTCCAATGTAGATTTTCCTAACTCTGAGGCCAGTATTTTATCCCCTAGGGCACCCAGCCACTGGAAGAAGTACAGTGAGAGATGGTGGACGGTATCCTTTGGTCAGTAAAGGCAGCATAAAACCAATGGGGCTGGAGAACGTTAGTGTCCCTCAAAGGGGATAGTGGAAAGAATGTTATGTCTGAAACTAAAGGACCTGGGTTCAAATCCTAGCTCGACTACTTGCTGCCTATGTGACCTCAGGTGAGCTCTCTCCAGGCCTCAGTTTCAACACCTATAAAATGAAGGGGATGAACTAGAGAACCTCTCAAGTCCCTCTCTAATCTTAAATTAAAAGATCCTAAGCTGAAGACAGATGCCTAGTAAATGCCATCAGGGTTGAGAGCAGTGGGAAGACCTGGGCCCAAGCAGCCAGGAGCTTCTCACTAAGGGTCATCAGAGGTAGGAATCAAACAGGAGCTGACCATGACCAGGGCTAGAGCCAAGAAGGGAAGACAAGAGGCTAAGGGGAGGTCAGGATGGGGCCTGAGCTGCCACAGACCAGATTCAAAGTGCACTAACAGGGCAAGTAGAATCCCACACTTGGCCACTCGATGACATTTCCTCTGCTGGTTACACCTGTCCCCATGGCTTATGCTGAGGACCACTGAAGCCCCAACAAGACTGCCTGTGAGGTCTTCAGTACCATGGAAAGGACGGGGGACTTCTACCAATTCTTCCTAGTAGGAGAGGATGAGCAGATGCCCGCCTGCCTGAACACTGAGAAAACCAACCAAGAAGACCACGAGGACTCAAGGCAGTTCATTCCACTGCAGGAGCGCTCTAACTGTTGGGAAACCGATTCTCAGGTGAAAGGCTGAATGATGTAATGGAAAGAATTTAAGACATTGAGTCAGGAAAAGACCTGGGTTTGAATCTCACCTCTGACACTAGCAGTGTGACGTGGGCAACTCAATTACCTCTTCTAAACCAATTTCCTCATCTACAAAACAAGCATGATACTATCTGTGGTACTTAACTCACTGAGCTGTGAGGAGTAAATCAGATAACAGAGAGATCTGCAAACCTCAAAGCACTATTAAAAAAAAATCACAGCTACAATTTTTTAAAAATTTAGCAGATATCTTTTCCTGCAACTTCTACCCACTGGTCCTGAGTGATACAGACAAATTTAATTATTCTCCTACATGGAAATCCTTTAGATTTGAGAAGACAGTTCTATAATCTTCAAATCCAATATAGTCTTCTCATGCCTAGGCCAAGGCTTTGAACCCCTTCCCACATCCTCACTGCCCAGCTTGTCAACACCTTTCCTAAAATGTTCTCAGAATGTGATTCAGTGTTCCAACTAGGATCTGAGCAGGGCAGAGCTCGATGAGACTATTCCCTACCCTTTAGACCCCAGACTCCTGCATAAGTGCAGCCTAAAATCACACTGGCTTTTTAGCTACCATATAAGTGGTGACTGATGACCCACTAAAAGTCTTAGGTCAAGAATAAAACAAAATAAAAGTCCTAGGTATTTTTCACATGAATGGACTAACCAAGTCTCTCTTATCCTATATTTAGACAACCAATTAGGCAAAAGAGGCCTTTTTTTGACCAAACAGAAAGACTTTATATTAATCCCTATTCAAAAGGAGGAGATAGCAGAGAGTGAGATTGATAGTGTCATAGAGGCAACAGAAATGAATGTGGACAGACTCTGAGAAACAGTGAAGGACAGAAAGGCCTGGAATCCTATCTATCATCCACGGGGTCACAGAGAGTCAGGCATGACTGAACAACAAGTGCAATTTTACTGATTAGAGTCCAGTTTGAAATCTGATCTATCATTTCACTTGTGAAGTTCTCAAGCCTGTCTTCTAATAAGATAATAAGCTACAATTATATAGAACTTTCAAGGTTTTAAAGCACTTTACATGTCCTTTATCTCATAAAGCTCAAAACAACCTATGATAGGAGAATTCTAGGTAACATTGTCCGCAGTCTATAGACAAACAGGCTGAGGAGAAGGTTGGGATTCTCCCAGGGTCACAGAGAGTGTCAGAAGCAGGATCTGAACTCAGGTCTTCCTGCCTCCAAGGTTGGCATTTCATTCACTATACCAGGGGTGGGGAACCTGCGGCCTCAAGGTCACAAGTGGCCTTCTAGGTCCCTGGGTGTGGCCTTGGGTGAGGACAGTTTTACATGACGAATCCTTATATTAAGGGGATTTGTTCTGTGAAGTTTGGATTCAATCGAAGGGCTGCACTTGAGGACCTAATGGGCCACAAATGGCCTTGAGGCAACAGGTTCCCCACCCTTGTACTATACCTATATCCCTGCCACCTTTCAATCCATCACAAATTTGTTAAGCATGCCACCTAAGCCTTTACCTCAGTCACCAATAAAAATGTTCCAAGGGTCCAGAAGAGAGAGGCCTGTGGCCACCGCTAGGGACTTCCCTCCAGACTGGCATTGATCTTTAATTAACATTCTTCTGGTCCAGTAATTCAACAACCTTTGAACATTCTCCCTAGACACAGCTAGCCATTTAGTGCACAAGCATATCATGGGAAACTTTATAAAACCTCCTACTGCAACACAAATACGTGAATGATGCCAACAGTCCCCTGCTTGACTAGTTTAGTAACCCTGCCCAAAAAGTGAAATGAGGTTAGTGTGGCATAACTGGCTCTAGATGAACCCATGGTGACTCTCAAAAATCGTTATCTCCCTTTCTAAGTGATCACAACCCATCAATTTAATTACCCATCTTAGAATTATTTCTAGAGATCAAAGCTCACTGACCAGTAGTTTCTGACACTCAGCCTTTTCCCTCCAGGACACGCCTAACAGGAGAAGTTGCCCAAGACAATTTATCACGATAAAGTACATCCACATCCACCTGGCTAAAACCACAACCACTCTGCAATTCACCATCTACAAAACAGACTTTCAGTCAAGCAGAGACCAAGATAGCAGAAAGATTCAAGTGCAGCCCAAATGTGGCACGTTCTCACCCTCTACTGCCCCAACAGAAGACAGTGAAATGGGGACTAGAACAGCAGAAGGTTCCCTTGCCTTGGTGATCTTATCCAACCCCAGAGCTCAGCCTGAGAAAAGTTACAGAAGAACAATTTTATAGATGGAACGTTCAGAAAGAACTTCATGAACTGAGAAATTCCCTGTCTTCAGCACCTGGAATCCCTCTAACAGTTCAGGGGCAGAGAGAGAGAGAGAGAGAGAGAGAGAGAGAGAGAGAGAAAGTCCTTTCAGGTCAAACACTGGCATCAGGAACGTCACTGAGATGGAGCTGGAAAAACCACTTGGGGTGACTGTATCCTTTGGCCTAGACTCCAAAGAGATAAAAGAAACAGGAAGAAGACCCATACATGCCAAGATATTTATAGCAGCTCTTTTTTTCAATGGCAAACAAGCTGAGATTGTGCCCACCAATTGGGAAATGGCTGAACATATTATGGTACATGAATATGAGAGAATAGTTTCATGCTACAAGAAATGATAATGGGGATGGTTTCATAGAGACATGGGAAGACCTGGACAAACAGATGAAGAATGAGGGGAGCAGAACCAGAAGAACAATTTTTATAGCAACAACACTGTGAAGCCAAACAACTCTGAAAGTCTGAAGAACTCTGATCGATGCACTGACCAATTGTGTTTCCAGAGGACTCACAATGAAACACATTACTCACCCCAACAGAGGAGATAGACTCAAGGTATTGAACGAGACAAACATTTTTAGACACAACTAATGTGGAATTTGTGCTTATTGGTAACAAGGGTTTTGTTCTTCCTTTTTCAATGGGGAGGGAAAGAAAATGGATTTTTCTTGCCCACAAAAAATGACCACTGGGGCAGTGGTCCGAGAGCAGGCTCATGAGATCCTTGTCTGCCTGGCGAGATTTGCACTTCTTCCTACTTCTACTCCCATGACATGTGGGCATAAGGCTGGTGCTTCCAAAACTGCAATATCTTAGGCTTTAGTCTCCCCTTAACCATGTTTTTCTGTGCTTTCTAGTTAGTCCATCATTTTCCTTAATAGGGAAGACTGATTGAAGTAAAATAGCTAATAAAGGTTCTACTCATTCATTACTATTGTACCAGCCAGCCTCAGCAAAAAGCTTCTCTCTTCCTTGTCTTTTCCTGCCCTTGAAGCATCTAAACAAGCCCTCCATTTACTGAAAGCTTGAGCTCATTTAGCCTGACGCTCTCGCTCTCTCTCTCCACACCTGAACTGTGAGAGGGATTCCAGGTGCTGAAGGTTCATGAAGTTCTCTCTGAACATTCCATCTGTGAAACTGCTGTTCTTCGTTTCTCAGGCTGAGCCCCGGGGTTGGGTAATATTACCAAGGCTAGAAAAGCTTCTGCTGTTCTTCTAGACTCTGCTTCACTGTCTCCTGTTGGGGCAGTAGTGGGTGAGAACGTGCCACAGTTGGGCCGCACTTAACTCCTGCTGTCTTGGTATCTGCATGACCTTTCAAGGTCTATTTGGCCTTGGTTATGTACTGTCATTTACTTCATTTTAAAATCAACCTCGGCAGAGAGCTCTTGGAAAAAACACACTGCTCCCTTGAGACGTTCATCTCTCCCTTCTTTCCCAGCAGGATAATTCATGATGAGGTCATCAGAACTTCCTTCTTGAGAGTCTCCTATCCCTTGAGGGTAGACTTTGCTTTTAGCACTTCAGACCATGGGATGACACCTATCTTTACTCTGCCCTTTCTGAAATCCATTTGTCTAGATTTCAGGGGCCATGTGAGACGATGCCCTGCCCTGCCACCCCCATCTAATATGAACTCTACAATGGTGGGGTCTCTGCTGCCTAAGTTCCTGTCACTTCACCAACCCTCCCCACTGTGGGTCAAGATGAAATTGAGGACAATACCTCCCATCACTGACTCCTCTGAACGTAGCAGCAAGACAATTTAAGAATCGATCAGCAGTTTTGCTTTCAGGAGAAAGGGACTGTTCGTGTGTCCATACAGTCCAATGCCCCCTGACAGTCACTCTTCTCTGTTGCTGCTGCATTGGTTTTGTGACCTGTACTGAGATCTTCATGCCGAGTGCATTAAGCCCTAGAAACACTGCATCTTCCCTACGAGGTCTAATTATCACTCAGAAGAAGGAGTTCAGCCTAACTCCTCACAAGAAAACACAGGTGGACAAAGAGAGAAAGTCCACTGTTGAGAATGTGAGATATAGTGAATGGACAGCCCACAGAGCAGGCCCAACAGTGGCTAGATCTCAGACAACTGTGGAACTGGGCCCAGAAGAGAACTGGAGGGAAATCATTTAGTGTTTTGAAAGGCTTCTAGCTTTTCTCTGAAATAAAGCCCCATATTTTAACATCAGCATTCTTCTTCCAATGATGCTTGACAGCTGAGTCATGAAATGAATATCAATGACAAAAGAATGAAAGTCATGGGTCACCCAAAGGACAAAGAGAACAAAGGGGCTTGCTGAGCACAAACAGGGTGCAGAATATTACTAAAGAACCATGCAGGAGTCATGCAAAGGATGTTATAAGAAAGACTCTGGCTGAAGAGGAGGCAGGCTGGTCCCAGCTTAAGAGATGGATCGTTCTGCGCCCCTTGCTTCCCTGGGATTCGTGGGAAATCAAGGGGTCTAGATCAGGCATCCAAACCTGGAGTCTGTGAACCTGAGCTGTTTAAATATTCTGAGAACTATATTTGGTTTCCCTTATTTTCAGTACTTAAGAACATCATTCTGAGACAGCTGATACACCAAAAAAGGATCAAGCAGCACGGATGCAGAGGCAAGACGATGCCAGGACCCTCCGCTGCCCACTGCATCCCCACGGATGACTGAGCTTCCCACAGCGGGCGGGCTGTCCTCACTGCTGGATGGTGCGTCACCTGAGCCAAAGGTGGCAAAACAGGAGAACTTAGGGGTCACTCTCCCTTTTGGTGTTGTTTGTTTTGCTTTTCTGTGGTCTACCGGTAAGAATTAGCAAGGACTTGTCAGCACCTCAGGGTAGTTTTCCTGGTGATGAAGGAAGGCAAGCTGCTGGGTCCTGACTGGTGGGCAGTGTCCAGGCAGTGGCTGGTCAGCACCCCAGAGCCAGGGCCAGTGCCAGGACACAGGGGAAGGGAACAGTGACCCTGGGAGGTGACGAATGGGAACCACTGTGAACAGGGGCTCATGGCTGAGGTCGGGCTGTGCTATCTTGGCTATTATCTTTCTAACATCTGGAAAAACTAGAGTCCTCTATGTCTCCCTAAAGAGGGGAGCCAAGCCCAGGTTCCTGGGCTTGAGGAGTTGAAGAACATTCCAAAAATCACTAAAGGACAGACCTGCAATGGGAGGGGGGGAAATGCAGGCCAGGCTAGGGCTCACCTGGTCACCCTGGCGGGCGATGACCGTGCCAGCCTTGGCATGGTGCAGCAGTACTCGGCTGTTTAGCAGTGTGGGGTCCTGGAAACAGTGAAAGGACAAGAAGGTTCTCAGAAGGGTCCCACGGCCTTCCTTCAAACCTCCCTGCCTCCTCCCCTTCTCCCTGCCTACCTCAATCTTCATCAGCTTCACCAGCTCCCGCTTGGCTGCCTCAATGATGCTACTGGTCTGACGGCCTTGGTAGGGCCCAAACGGGCAGTCACCGCCAGCTGACTCATCCTCACAAAAGCTATACTCACAGGCCCCCGCCGGCTGTTCCCGAGGCTCCTGAGACATTGACTGGGTGGAACCAGGAAGTCAGGGAGCCCCCAGCTCAGACTTCCCTCCCCCCAATAACATTCCACAAGCATAGCCTCACAAACTCAGTCACGTGCCCAGAGAAGACTGCTTGGACCTAGCTGCCTGGTCAAAAGTGTAAAGCCTCGGGTGGGCTTGGGGGGTTGGAGAAAAGATTGGGGGAGGGCCTCACCCGGGGCATGCTGGGTAGTGGACTCCCTGAGCTCTCCTCCTGGAGGGACACAGAAATTCGGCCCCGCTCATAGGCCATGTCAAAGTCAGAACGTGGACCCTGCTGCAGCCCTGGAAAGGGATGGAAGAAGGGAGGCCTTGGGGTCAGTCCCCCATCCCTATCCAGATCTTCCCCTCTTCCTTGACCCTTACCAGAGATGTCCACGGGCATGGAGATACACCTACTCAGCAGGGGGGCAGAAGGGGGCTCCAAAGTGGCCGGGGGCTTCACAGGATCCCCTGGAGAGGGGAGGAGGAGTGGTCAACCCTGATGGCCCCTCCTCTGCAACTCTACCATATCTGTACCTAGGTCTGGGGAATCCAGCAAGTAGAGGCCAGAACAGGTTCTAGAAGGACCAGGCAGGGTGAGGTGTATCACAACTAAGTCCTTCCAGCTTGGGACACAGGCTGCTGCTGACCCCCAGCCATCACTGGGGGTGAACAGGGGTGGAGAAAGGGGTGGAAATTGGAAATCCAATCAGAAAGGTCATGGTGGGCACAGGAAGCTATGGTATGTACACAAGATATACTGAGGGCCCATCAGGAATTCAGGCCAGGAGGGTTTGGAAAGGAACCTGGGGGACCAGGAAGAGGGGCTCCAGTGGGGTCCAGGGGCCGGGCAAGAGGATCCCGTGGCTCTTCAGCAGTAGAGGCAGCAATGACACGTTTAGGACCCCGAACAGGGCTGGTTCGGGTCGGGAGGCCAGGGCTCGGGAACAGGCGCAGAGGCTGCATCTCCTGGACAAAGTGGGTGGGGGGATGAGGAAATGCTCCTTTCAGAAATAACCCCTGGCCAAGCTCAGTCCATCTACCACCTCCCCCTCGTCTCCCTCAATACTCACATGACTGAAGAGCTCATTGGTCAGGCCCAGGTAGTTGTGAAGAGCCAAGAAGGTCACTCGCTGCAGACGAACCATGATGATCTGCAGGGAAGCAACAGAACCAGGGTCAGGGCCCTTGAAGAGGAGCTGGCAAGGGGAAATGTGGGCCCAAAGCAGGTAGGGAGCTGCTCTCAAGCCCTAGGCGGCCTTGGGGAGGGAGAACCAACCTGCACAACTCGCACAAGGCTTTCTGGGTACTTTGCAAAGACAGCAGAGAAGGCTTCAACTGGCAGCCGTAACACGGTGGAATCACGGGCAGCCCGTGCTGAGACTGTCCTATACGGACGCTGGTGACCCTGAGGGGGAGAGGCAATGGGGTCAGGGAGCCAGGCACCCCTCAAGTCTAGCTTTCTGACCCTGTGAGCTCTAGAACTCACCGTGATGACATCAAGGATGCTCAGGAGGCTGTTGACGCTGTCCCCAGGGAAGACCTCCTTCACCACACACTCCTTCCCATCCTGGAAAAGGGGAGCTGCTAGACTCCAAATGCCAACCCTTGACCCCTGACCCACTGAGCCCCCGATGGCAGATGCCTGACTCCTGGCCACCTCTTCCCTGACCTTCTAACCACTGACACCCACCATCCCAACACCAATGCTCTTGTCTGCTTGTCATCTCCCCCACTCTGGCCTGATGCTGCTTAGCCCCCAGCCAGTACCACTCACAGGGCCTGGGAGACAGAGCTCCAGCTGACCGTCCTGGACCACGTAGATGCTGGCGTCTGGTTGGCCTGGCCGGAACACGTAGTCACCCTGGCTCAGCCTCTGGAATACCATGTGGCGACAGAGCTCCAGGAAGAGCGGCTTCTCAAAGTGGCCGAGCACTCTGTGGAGGGTGGGGCGTCAGCACAGAGCCCGCATCTCAGCCCAGACCCCGCCCCCCCGCGCCCCACTCACCGCACATTCTTAAGCATGTAGAGCACCTCGGAAGGCAGATGTGAATTGGCCACATCAAACTCCGTGAGGTCAGCCTCCAACACAGCTGGTGGAGGCTCTTTTCGCTGCAGAGTGGGCGTCTCTTTCTGAATTCGAAGGATCCTGAGGGTAAGGGCATTATATGTTGAGAGGTGATAGACCAAAGTAGGCCCATCCACCCCTACCCCGGCCCTGGGAGTCCTGAGAGTCCTGGGGAGAGGAGGGAGTCCTTACTTCTTGGCAATGTTCAACATCTTGAGTTTCTTCTTCATTCGAGGCCGAGAGGCTGTGGAGATTGTGGTGTCCACCAGGGAGGAGGTAGACTGGGAGACCTGAGGCAGGAAAAGGGTCCATGAGCAGACCCAAGTGTCTATGTGCCTTCCCACCGAGCCAGACCAGCAGTAAGGGAAAGAAAACAAGGAAGGAGGGTGGGGAAGAGACAAGAGGCCAGCGAGTAGACTTCAGGAAGGGCAGAATACACGGTGAAGGGCTCAAACCTTGCGCATGATTTTGCGTCCATAAAAAAGGACCTTGTCCCTCTTGCGGAATCGATACTTGGGAGTCTCCTGGGCTTGAACCTCTGGAAAGTACAAGCACAGACCCACAGTGACACCACACTCCCTCCATGAGGTCCATGGCCCATCCAAAGGCCCATGCCCCACACAGATGCACAGCCTCTCCACTCCTTTTCCCCCTGGAGACACCAACAGAGGGCCCTGACTCTTGGGGCCCTGAGAAAACCCTGGGAGGTATCTCACTCTTTGTACGCAGCCTCCGGACCAGCACAAGGATGAGGGTGGCCATGAGCAGCACGGCAGCACCCACGCCAATCATCATTCCCATCACCTGCAAAGAGAAACACCATCTATCCAGTCACACTGCAAGATTCCAGGGGAGGAATGAAATGGTTCACCCTTAGAGACCTTTGCTCAACAAGAACCCTCCCCCTACTCATCCCCACCTCCATACTTTTATCCACACAGTAGCCCTCACCTCCAAAATTCTCTCTCCTGTCCCTACCCAAATCTCATCTGGTCACCCCCCTCCTCCCCAGAGCCTTCCCTGATCAGCCCACACCACGAGGATGTTCAAGGCTGAACAATTCAGCACCTACCATCCCCATATGACATTCTCTTAAGGATTGTTGCCCTACCAGACAGAGCTGGCTGAGAGCTGGGACCATCCCTGCTCTCTCTGGATCCCCCAGTAAAATAATTGAACATGTGGTACCCAGAGGTCCCCATCTCTCCTACAGCACAGCTGGCTAAAGGTCATCCCAAAGAAGGCTCTGTGAAACCTGACTGGGTGGTCAGTAACATTAACAACTCCACTTCCTTTCTGTAGAAGGGGATGGAGAAGACGGTCTCTAAGGACCCTTCTATCTCTGTCCTTCTGTTCATTTGATTCCAGGCCCCTGCACCAGAGTTCAAGCAACCAAGACTTCAGATCCTCCCCAGTAAAGCCAGACTGAAGGACACTAGGCACCCTGGAAGTTGTAGTTCTGACCAAGGCTGGCTAGAAGCAGTACACCTTGGGAGTCAGGACCACTGATGCCCTCGGAGCTGCCAGACTCACCAGGCTGGTCTGCAGTGGGTCTTCCACCAGCAACTTGATGTTGGGTAGCATGCCCGTCAGTGCAGCATCCTGGAGGGCAGAGCAGGCACAGATCCTGGGGAAGATAGCCTGAGCCTCTTCCCATCCCCAGAAGCCACCCCATAGTCACGATGGGAATGGTAAATGCCTGGCCCTTGTTCCCCCCAATCTCCCAAGACCACAAGGCCACCTACCTGGGGTGGGGGCTGGGGCAGCTCAGACTCACTCTGGCCCATGTCTGCGGCTGGTTCTAGGGCTGCCTCTGAGGCCCAGCTGTGGCCCTGTGGGGCCCTGGGAGTCCAGGGGACAGGACAGGTGAGACGGCGGAAGCTGGGGCTGGCCCCCCATGGCTTCTGACACATAGCTAGAGGAGTGGCCCCAGGGTGTGTGGATGAGGAGGATGAGGACAAAGGCCAAGCAAGGAGAGGGTGGGGCTGCCCAACATGAGCCCTAGAAACCAGAGGCAACATGCCAGCACATGCGTGTATCTGTCTCAGCTGCAATTCAAGATACCCCACACTCCTCCCATCCCTCCACTGGTCCTAACAGTTGAGGGCCTGCTCCAAGATCCCGAAACACTCTAAAGACATTTGGCTCTCCTAGGACACAGGGCAATGGAAGCAAGGAAAGTAGAGGAAGGAAAGGGAACCCTGGTACTCAACCTCCCAACACTGCTCCTTGCAGACATCCACAGCTCTCAAGGGCCCGAGAGGAACAGAGGATGAGATTGCTTACAGGGCTGAAGTAAGAAGTCACTTCCTCCCAGCCCCACATCTTCCAACCCACCCCAGGCTGGCCATGGAAAATCCCCAGAGCCCAGGGCTTTGCAGAAATGTGGGGAAAATTCCACCAGGGCCAGAACCCCAACTGGCCTCTTCTGCTCTACTCAAAAAGCAGACTAACACTCCAGAAGAGCTGCCATGTGAGACTCTTTTATATTTTATATAGTTTATATTTTATCCCAATCCTGACCAAAGTCACAAGAAAAACCGTCACACACGCACCCCTCACCTCCCCCAGAAAAGAGGAGGCCTCAGATGAAGTTCTATCTGGCCCCTTCCCCCTTCCCCCTTCCCCCTCATCAGGAAGACAGCCCAAGCAAATTTCTGCGGGACACTGGAATGTTACTGACAGATACCAGGATGTAAACAGGGGTCACTGGGGGGTCCTGGGAGAGACGATTACAGGAAGCACTGGGACATCACCGGGTTGTTTCTGAAGAACACCGGAATGTGCTATTGACGGGCATCACAGCTAGCACTTCCACAGCACTTCAAGGTTTGCAAAGGGTTTCCCATGGGTTAACTGATTTGATTGACCTTCACAACTCTGGGAAGTAGGTACTGTCATTATTCCCATTTTACAGATGAGAAAACTGAGGTGAAGGGAGGCAAGCAACTTGGCCAGGGTCACACAGTGAGGGAGTGTCTGAGGCAGGACTCAAATTCAGGTCTTCCTGAATCCAAGTCCACATTCGCTCCACTGTGCTACCTGGCTGATCACTTATTCAAAAGAAAAATTAAAAAGCAGATTAAAAGGGGTGTTGAAATAGCAATCTATTTTAAGAAGATGAACTCAGTGTGAGGAAATTCAGGAGACAGAATGGGGAAACACGGTAAAGAATGGTTGGGTGAAGATCAAAGGAGAGACAAGAAAGCAATATTGTCATGGGGACCCACTGCCCAGAAACTCAGGAAACACATCACAGATGTGCCCCAGAGATGATGGGAGGGGGGGGGGGAGGGATGGGGAGCTGGAGTTTAACCATCCACACATCTGCCCTACTTGCCAAAAGCGGAGCAGTTGACAAATGCTTCACTTGACCTAATGATAATTTCATTCTTCAAAAAGTAAAGAAATAGATGGGAAGAAATGCTATAAAGGCCCTGACTGACCTAACGAGATGAGCCAATTGCGAAAGAAGTGCCAGGCCTGTTTCACCTTGCAATTTATGACTGAGAAGGAAAAGGGGGATAAAGGCCCAGACTCAGAGAGAGAAGCTTTGCAAGGGGTCAGTGAAGAGCAAAGCAGGTTCCTATAGCCTAAAACACTACAAGAGAAGTTGGCCTGAAAGAAAGGAGAAGCCACAAGGAATGATGTTTCCAGGATGCAAACACCCGTGATTCCTGTCTAAAAGACACTGGGCAAATGGACATGGAACTAACTCATCCACTCAAATGCGTCAACAGAGATCTAGCAGCACAAAGCTAATGAATCTTGGGCAGCAGGGAGGGGGACGATGCGCCTCAGGAGCACGGCCATGAGCCTGTTCTACTTTGCATGGTCATAAACTGCGAGTATTTTGTTCAACTGAGGTACCACATTTTAGGAAGGATTATTGATAAGCTAAACTGGAGGAGGACCAGGATTGTGACAAGACCAGAGAGTGCATCATCTAAGGACTGGTTAAAGTTATGATGGATATTCGGTCCAGAAAGAGATCTTGGAGGACAAGAGGGCTATGCTCACTATTTAAATTAGGAGGGTAGAAATGGGAAGAAGTGGACAAGAGGCAGGTTTGGGGCTTCAAATAAAGACTAGAATAAACTAATGAATAAAATAAACACATCAAGCCCCCCCCACCCCCGCCTCCTGGCTTCCTTTCAGTGCCACTTGATACGACCTTGCAGACTGCCCTCAATGCTGGTGCCTTCCCTGTACTGATTATGCCCAGTGTATCCTGTCCAGACCTTGTCTGTACATGGTTCACCTGCTGTCTCCACCACTAGACTGGGAGCTTCTTCCACTGTCCTTTGTATCTCCAGTACTTAGGACAGTGCCTGTGTGCCTGGCACATGGAGACATTCGGTAAATGCTTACTGGCCAAGTAACCATCAGAGTGGTCAAAAAGGACACCCTGCTTTGAGAAAGAACAGGTTCCTCCTCACTGGAGGTAGTGCCAAACAGAGGCTTTGGCACCACCTGTCAATGGTTTCAGAGAGGGAATTTTTGTTCCAATACCAGTCAGACTAGGGGGCTTTGGAAGGTCAACACCCAATTGTGATATTCTAGGATGCTGGGAAAGGGGCTGGGAAAGCTCCAGGATTTAGTGAGGTCTAGGAGGGACTTAAGGTGCTTGAAAGACCAAGGGGAGTCAGTGGGTTGGGGTCAAAGAGATGGACAGAATGGGGAGCTAGAGAGAGGGACACAAGGCAGAGAAACTAAGAGCTATAGGACCGGGGGAGCTGGAAGACTGAGGATCTGAGGAACTGAGAAGCAGAATTCAGGAGACTGAGAAGACTGGAAAGACAGAAGGGACCATGAGAAGAAGGGAGATTGAGAAGACCAAGGACATTGTTTCTGGACACTTTCTCCTTCCTTTGTTTTTTCCCTGACCCTTCTCTCCTGGTTCTCTGGATAGACTGACAGCATCTCAGGGTTGGAAGAGCCCTGTGACTAAAACCCGATCAGAGGTCATGAACCCAACCTGTACCAGGACAGAAGTCTCCTCTACAATATGCTCTTACCCATCTGACCAGCTGTTCCCAGATTACCAATCCCTGTTCCAAACCTCCTCAATGAAGCTGCCTCAGAAAGCACTGGCCTAGTTTTCTTCATACTTTGTTTAATTTGTTAGTGATCTCGTTCACTTCCATGGGCTCAATCTGACCGTCTCTAACCAGACACATCCAAGATCTCTGCATCTTGTCCTCATCACTTGTCTGAGCTCCGCTCCTATGTAATCTGGACCTGCTGCACATTCCCACCTGGGTGCTCTGTAGAAATTTCAAATTCACCATGTCCAAAACAGAACTTGTTATCTCCATCCACCCCAACTTCACCACCTCTCTCGAGTCACCCAGGTTCACAACTGGAATCATCTTAGATTCTTATCAGTGGCCACATTTTGTAGATTCTACTTCCACAGCATCTCTCAAGTTCACACCTTCTTCTCTGCTCACACAGCCACCAAACCCTTATGCCGCTTTTTCGGGGTTGGGGGAGGGGGAATGCAGGGGGAGGAGGAGACCAAAAATGGCTATTGGAGAGCTGACATCCAAGATAACTATAGAAAAGTAAAAAGCACACACAGCTACCCTTGAGGACTTCAAGGAACCCAGCCCAGATAAACTCTGTCTCCTTGGGTAATAGATGAAGCGGCACATGTACTTTCAGAACACTGTCAAGGCCTCCAAAAGACACTGGAAGGACAAGAAGACAGGGGTTCAAAGACTCCCTCTTGACACAAACTGGCTGTCACTTAACCCCTAAGTGTCCCACAAAATTCTCTAAGGTTATAAATGACAAAGCAGGCTAACCCATACTGGTAGAAGGAATTGCCTCACCAGAAGTTCCCTATGTCAACTAAATCACAGTTCCAATTTGGAGGAAAAGGTAATGTGGAAGATGAGATGCCACAGAACTAGCAAGGGGTGAATGTCTCAACTTAAGAAAAAAGAAAGAGAAAGAGGGAGAGAGAGAGAGAGAGAGAGAGAGAGAGAGAGAGAGAGAGAGAGAG
>NW_027185588.1:2682446-2705408 GCF_028583685.1 Petaurus breviceps papuanus | reverse complement strand
GAGAGAGAGAGAGAGAGAGAGAGAGAGAGAGAGAGAGAGAGAGAGAGAGAGAGAGAATATGAATAGGACTTCCCAAATGTAAGCCTTTGAGCTTGTCTGTGATCCATGGGAAAACTCTAGAATATATTCTTAGAAGCTGAACATCTAGAAAAGAAAGTGGTGATCACAAAGAGCCAGCATGGCTTCTTCAAGAACAGTTCAAGTCAGACAAACCTTGTTTCCATTTCTGACAGTGTGACTAGACTGGTAGGTTAGGGGAATGCTATAGATATAGTTTACCTAAATGTCTGTGGAGTCTTTCGTAAGGACTCTCATGCTGGTCTTATGGGAAAAAGAGAGAGGTGTGGGGTAAATGACAGCACAATTAAGCAGATCTGCAACCTGCTGAAAGGCCTGAACTGAAGAGTAGTCACTAATTGCTCAATGTCATCTTGGCAGAAGTTCTCCAAGCAGAGTGGATCAATGATTCTGTTTTTGGTGCTGTGCCAAAGTCTTCATTTTCAGCTTCATCAATGACTTGTATAAAAACATTGTTGGCATGCCTACAAAATTTAACAATAACCCAAAGCTGGAAAGAGTAAGTGAGGGAGAGATAACACAATAAATAACAATCAAGATTCAATGAGCTGCCTCAGAAAGCAGTGGGCTCTCTCACTTGGGAACTCTTCAAGCAAAGGTTTCATGACTTTTGACTGCGATGAAGAAATGACTTTTTCAACTATCAGATTAGCAAGATGCTTAGTCTATTCCTACTCTGAAATACTTTTATTCTGTGATTCAGGAAATGCATAATTAAACATACTTTTAAAAAAACCATACTTTTTCTTTGTAAAAAAAAATAAAAATCAGGATTCAAAAAAAATCATGACAAACTAGAACACAGAGCCAAATATGATATGAAACTTGTAAAGCCTCATACCTAAACTCAAAAAATTCAACTTTGCAAATACAAAGTGAGAGAAGCATGGCCCCACAACAGTTTGGGGGGGGGGGGAAATAAGGGTGCTTTAGCGGTTTGTGAATCAACAGTGGGGTCTAGCAACCCAGAAAATTAATGCGATCTTTTGGTTGGACTGAGAAGCTTCTTGGACTAAGGAATCACAGTTCTTCTATACTCTGCCCCGTCAGAAGGCAGATGTATTGTCAAAGTATTGACAAGTGTTGTCAAGTAAGCTGTTTTGTGAAGTTCTACCGACGCTTTAGGGGAACGGGATGGAGATTGGCTCTGAGTTCACTTGGTATAAGGTTCATTCTAATCCATCCCGGATACAAGACAACGGCCCAAGTAATCCTCCTTAAGCACAGATCTGACCGAGGCACTCCCAAACTCCTGCGCCTGCCTAGGGCAGGATAGAAACCCCTCTGTCTGGCTCCTAAGGCCCTTCATTATCACCCGCCCGGCCTCTGGTCTTCTCTCCGGCCCTTTCGGGCTTCCTGCCTCCACGCCCTTGCACCGGCCACCCCTCTTGCCTGGGGATGCCTCTGTCCATCACCTCCTTTGGAGACTTCCTCAAGCACCACTTCTGAAGGCAGCCCCCGCCAGCCCCGGTGCCCGGCTTCTCCACACCCGGCATTTATGCTGTCTATGCAGGCTACTGGGGGGCACCGAATAGCTCTAGGTCTCCGTAGGTTCACAGCGGGGGAGTTTGGGGGGCAGGTCCGGGGGGGGGGGTACTAACAGGGCCTTACAGGCTCAAGGGCTGACTTTTGGCCTGGAGCGGACGAGCCTAGGCAGGACCTCCGGGCACGGAAGGGAGAAGAGCCCGGTCCGGCCGGGCCCCTGGGATCAGCACCAGGGCCCGCCGGGGAAGCTGCAAAGGGCTTGGGTTCTAGTGGACGGAAGGGGACCGCGGGACCAGCGCCGGCTGGCCCCCGAGAAGGGCGGGTCTCAACGGGCATCGAAAGTCCCCCCCACCCCGCCCCAGTGAGGCCCCTCCCCGTCTCCCCAGAGCCGGGTCTCCCCCGGCCGCCGACAGGATTTCCCTTCCCTCGGGAAATCGCCCGGTACTCGGTGGGACCAGGTTCTGTGCCCCCCAGGACGGAGGAGGCGCCCCGCTTCTGTTGGCTGGTCTTTGCATCCCCCGGGTCGGGCATACAGGGAGCGCCCCATAAATGCTTCGGTTGAACTAAACTGACTCGAGACCGGAGAGAATGAGGAACTGGGGGGAGGGCGGGAAGTAAGGGCATCTGCAGGGACGAGACCGGGACGCCGGGGATGAACTCCGGGGATGATCCCAGTCCTCCCGTGATCATATGTACACCGCCCCGGGATCATGTGCCGGGGGCCAGGACTCACCAGCGCCGGCAGCCAGCTCAGCTCCGCGGCGTCGCCGCCGCCTGTCCCTCCTCCACCACAGCAGCAGCGGCGCGGCCCCTTTAAATTACGACTCCCGGCGCGTCGGGATGACGTCACGACCCCACCCCACCCCGCCCCTTCTGGGCCACCATACTCTGTGGCTTTCGCGGAGGAGTATCGCCATGCTAAAAATGGCCGCACATACTAGGCCGGCAGGGGATGTTTCGAGCGGCCGCGTCACGGGCCCCTCCCCACCCCTCCAAGCCTGAGGCCGCCGCCTCCCCCACCTCAGCGGAGAGGGCGCCTACGGCTCATCTCTGCCCCTGCCGTGACGCAGACTCAGAAACCAGCCAAAGCGGGCGTTCCTTGTTCATCCTTTATTGTTCCCCCGCGCCGCCCAGTCTGGGTACAAAAGGGCCCGGGCCTGGCCTGACCCGGCCCCGCCCCCCGAGCGCGAGGGGCCGGGCCTCGGAGGCCCAAGTCCCGCTGCGGGGGCGGGGTTCCCGGGGCTCCACGAGTCACTTCCTAAAAGCAAACCCTAAAACCATAAATAAGGCGCTCGAAGCGTCCAGTCCACTCCCACGAGGGGCTAAAAAGCTCGCGTGACTTTTCTGCTGGTCAGTTCACGAGCAAGGAGTTTTCCTGCAAGGGTTCCCTGGAAAGAAACAGAAAAGCAAGGGTGGGAAGTGGGAAGGCGGGGTCCCAGGAGCGCCCTGCCCCGGGCCCCGCCCAGACCCCCCGCCAGGATCGGGGTACCTGGAGCAGCAGCAGCACAGAAGGCTGCAGGCGGTGCCGCTGCCGCGCCGGAACTTGCCGGACGTGGGGCTGTCCTGACACTTGGCGATGTAGGCCTGCAGCTGGCTGTCCTGTGCCTCATCCTCCGACTGGTGCTGCTGCAACACGCGGGAAGGGCCGCCGTGAGGGTGGCGCGGGGCCGGGGAGCACGTGCGGGGAGGGCCGCGGCACAGGTGCAGAGGACCGATGGCAGGGGCACCGCAAGCCTCTCTGTGAGGATGTGGGGTGCACCTGCTAGGCCAGGACCCGCCCATCCCAGAGGCCCAAGGGGCCAAGGGCTGAGGCAGACCCCCACTTGGAGGAGGGCCCTACCTTGATAGTCTCGTAGGAGCCGGTGATGAGAGCAATGAAGAGGCTGAGAACCATGTAAATGAAGAGGCTGATGAAGGAGTAGAGATAAAGCTGGGAGAAAAGCCAGACCAGGCCGCTGTGTGCTTGCATGGCCGCAAAAGTCACAAACATGTCATCCCCATTGATGAGCGAGAACAGGCACTCTGACACCATAGAGAGGGACCGGAACTGGAGGAGACCAAAGATCAATCAGGGTGGGAGAGAGCCAGTTCCAAAGGGCCCCCTCTTCTCCCAACCTCTGGTCCCAACTGTTTTATTTCTCCCTCTTCTACAAAAGGCCTCCCTTAAAATAGTCATTCTCCCAGGCCCCAAGCCAGGCTAAAAGAAATAGAATTGCAACCCAAAAAAGCCCTCCCACCAGGACAGACCCAGCCCTCATTCCCCTGCTGAGAACCACAACACATATCCTAAGCACCTTCATATGGTATGGCCCCAATACTATCCAACCACAGAAACAGTAGCCTAGGTAGATGACAGCCACACAACAGCAAAAACGAATGACGCTTGGCAAGGCCACTCGGAGTGTGGCAATGAGGATCTGGAGGGGACAGAACAGTGGCTGTCAAGGCTTCCACAAGGATTGGCTGCCCCAGTCCCTCTGCATGATATTGGG
Organism: Petaurus breviceps papuanus; assembly: GCF_028583685.1. NCBI lineage: Eukaryota > Metazoa > Chordata > Mammalia > Diprotodontia > Petauridae > Petaurus > Petaurus breviceps. The sequence goes on along the minus strand of NW_027185588.1, from coordinate 2,701,353 downwards.
AGGCTAAGTATAGGGAGAGGTCAGGGTTCATCAAGGTGCAGCCTGGCTGGCCCCAGCCCCTCTCTGTTCAAGATAGGGAGGAGGCCTGCTATGAACCCAGCTTATTGTCACAGCCCTCCCACTGGCTGCAGGAGGCAGAAGGGCAGGAGCCAGGCTTCTAATACGGAAGAGTAGGAGAGGATAGCAGGGTTTGGGCTCATGCTGTATTTCTGGCCTTGGCACCTCTATGTTCAAAGACAGAGAAGAGACCTGGTACAAGCCTAGCTCATGGTCACATAGCCTTTCCAGGGGATGTGAGGGGAGAGGGACTGAACAGGAGCCAAGGCTGCTATGGAGGCAAGAGGAGGGCAGCAGGGTCTGGGCTCACATTGTATTTCTGAAAGAAGGTAAGATAGCGGATTACGCCAACCCAGACAAGCAGAGTGGAAGTTCCAAGAAGGATGCTGCAGATGTCGTAGCTGGCCAAGTTCTGGGGACACAGGGAACTCCATCAGCTCTAGGAGGCACACGGCCCCTACCTGATGCTGGTGTCTCCTCAACTGCTACGTTGCACACTGGCCCCCATCCTGTACTGTGTGAATGGGTGCAAGCGTGTGTGCACTTACTTGTGGATGTGAAGACAAGAGAGCAGAGTCAAATGGGAAAGAGGGCAGTGCCCAGGGTGAGAGAGTAAACAGAAGGATAGTCAAGACTGCACAGAGACATAGTGGAGAGAAGACACAGGGACAGGAAAGGGGGGCAGGGCAGGGGATGGCCCACACAGCAGACACCAGAGGGGATAGACTCACAAGCACAGAAACCAAAGGGAAAGACAGATGAGAAAGACAGGTAAGGTTTTCACAGAGAGGAGCAACAAAGATTTCTTGGGGACACAAGCCTAGGCCAGGAAAAGAAGACAGACCTTGGGGTCTGTAGCAGCCTTACCTTGAGATGGCTCCGGAGAGAACCTCGGTGGCCCCACAAAGGGAAAAGAGGGGCCTTTTGCCCCAGACCATGGCCTGCCTGCAGGCTTGCCAAGGCCCTACTCTGAGGACAGTGTACAGCAGGAATAGCGCACACACACACACACACAGGCACACACCCCACCCCCACCCCCAGTAGTGGTGGAGCCCAGTGTTTAATCTCCCCTGCTCCTCTATCCAGCCCTCAGTTCCCTTCCAGACCTAAGTTTCCCCACCTCCCTACATGATCTCCTATCCCCTAAGGACACTCCCTCCCTCTCTTCTCCCCCCGCCCCCAAAGCAAGGGGACCTGCCTGACTTCTTGGGACTGGGAGGCTGTATCCCCCAGCCCACCTTGGCCTCAATGCCAATCTTCATGATAGTGCCAGATATGGTGAGTATATCACTGGCCACGAGAAGGATGTACCAGCCATTTACAAACTCCAGCCGCTCCCACAGGCTCAAGGAATGACCTTGGCGTCGACACAGGAAACGGGCAAATTCCTGGGAAACAGACAGACACCCTTCAAAATGCTACCCAAGACACCTAGATTCCCTTTCCTCTCCCCAGTTAACTTTGCTTTGGGGGCATTTCCAAGACTATGAATGGTGGGAATTCGAATGATGGGAGGGTACCCCCAAGGCCTTGGTGTGTAATCCTAAATCTCACAGTTTGCAGAAGGAAACCACGAAGCAGGGAACGGGCACAGAGCAGGAAGGACAAGGCACAGGTCAGAATCACGACCACATCGAAGAAGAGGCGAAACCGGTTGTCTCCTGGAGAAAAGATGGTAGATTGTGGGAGGCAAGAAAGTGCTGCGTTAGGGAGATCAAGGTACAGAATGGGGAGAGAAAAAGGCAGAGGGGAGAGGGGTCCAAACTATGGAGGAAGCCTGACACACAAAACAAAGGGTATCGGGTCTTACCATGCCCAAAGACACTGGGGTGTTTACATTCTTGAATGTGGGCACTGGTCTGTAAACTGATAGGGACTCGCCCACTGTGGGCTTTGTTGTCAAATGTAATCTGGAGATAAAACAGAATTATTATTGTGACAATAAATTTAAGGAGTGCAGAGAAACAGGAAAAGATCTGCTTCAACTCCTTCAGAATGAAATTAGCAGATCTAGAACAATATAGTCATCATAATAACAGCTAACATTTTTTAATAATTTTTTTCTAATTACATGTAAACAAAGTTTTCAACATTCACTGTTATAAGATTCTGAATTACAAACTTCCCCCCCCCCAAAGACAGCATGCACCCTGATACAGGTTATACATGTACAATCATGTTAAACATTTCCACATTAGTCATGTTGTGAAAGAAACAGAGCAAAAGGAGAAAACCACAAGGAAGAATAAACAACAAAAGGTGAAAAGTATGCTCTGGTCCGCATTCAGACTCTGTAGTTCTTTCTCTGGATGTGGACAGTATTTTCCATCATGAGTAACAATTAACATTAATACAGCGCTCACTATGGGCCTGGCCCTGTGCTAACAAGTACTTTACAATTGGTCCTCACAACCACCCTGGGAGGCAAGCACTATTATTACCCCCTTTCTACAACTGAGGGAAAGTGAGGCAAACAAAAGTTAGTTAAGTGACTTGCCCAGGGTCACACAGCTAGTGTGACCCCCACATCTGAACTCAGGTTATCCTGACTCCAGGCCTGGTGCTCCCTGGCAAATACACTGATGACAAACATAAATAAAAAGGACAATAAAATTGACCAATCCTGTCCCTAGGACACAGGGAAGTGCCCCACCACCACCACCACCTTCACAAGGGCAAAAGGGGAAGGGTCTGCATCACCACCCCCAATCCCATCCCAGCGCCTATTCTAGGCAGCTTCTCAGAAGCTCTTTCCCACAGGCTGAATGGCAATGACTTTCCTTCCCTTGGCCCACCTGCCTCAACATAACAGCATTTGCTCTCATCAAGCCAGTCTCACCACACACTGGTGAGGGAGCGAGTGAAAGCTGAACCCATCTGAAAGAGGAAGAAACAGGGTCCAAAGGGTCAGACTGCCTGCTGGGGGCACAGCCTCCTGCCTCTCTGATCCTGCGGCTCAGGAGGACATCAGGGCCCTCCCTGTTCACAGCTCTACAGGGGCTCTACACAGACTTTTAAGGACACAATCCAGACTCTTCCTCTTGATCTCTAAGACTCTCCATGGTTGACCTGGAGATGGGTCTCCTCTTCCCTCCTGTCTGAGATCCTTGTAGGCAGCCACAGAATTAATTCTCAAGCAGCCCTGGAAGGGCCTTCAGAGCATTCATTCCAATCCTCTCATTTTACAGAGAGAACCATGAGGGAGGCTCAGAGAAAGTAAGGGAATTGCCCAAGGTCACACAGCTATGAAGGAGCAGAGGCTGCATTTGAACCCAGGTCCCCCATAAACTCCAAATTCAGTCTTTTCTCCACTTCTCTGCTGCCTCCAAGTTCCAGCACCATTTTTAAACCAGGCTGATCCCTTCACTCTCCCTGCAGCACACCAGGCTCCAGCTGTCTCCCCTACCTGTAATTCTGTCCCACCAAAGGCTCCCCATCCTCCAATCTCTTCCAGAAAACCCACCCAGCCCACTCTGGCCTACCCATTGCTCAGGCTCCAAGGACAGTTCATCTGCAAGTGCCTCTGAAGCCCGCTAGCCTTCCACTTATGGGCAAAATCATAGGGTTGGCGCACAGGATGAAGGTGCTGGCCTCCTAACGCCTTCTAGCCCCCAAACTCACCAGGATGGTAAAGGTATAACAGTCTGGGATTTCATTGTTGATAATGGTCTGTAGGTTGATGGCCTTGAGCTGGAAACGGATGGTGACGTTGATCAACCTGAGAGGTGGAGGGGAGGAAATGAGGTGAAGAAGGACAGGGGAGAATGGAAGCTTGAACTCTTCTCCCTCCTGGCCCATAAGCACCTACTGTCTCCTGGGAAAGCCCAGCTGGCCCTGCCCTTCTAGTGAAGAGGTTGGGGGGGACGGGGTCTGGGTAGCTCTGGTGACTGCCACTGTGGTTTCCTGACCAATTTTGAGGAAGTCTATCTGCAGCTGGATTCAGTACACTTTGTCTCCCTCCCCCAGACTCCCTTGTTGGAAGGAGGAGGGGGTAGCAGATGAAGATAACCAGGAGGCTCTTTCCATAGACCCACATAAAGAAGCAGCAGGAGCTGCAGTTGGGGGGAGGGGACAAACAGGGATCAGAGTCAAGTACTTGTGAAACTTGAGTGTGAAGTTCTTGTAGCTGCTGCCCTCGGATGGAGACAGAAGGAACTCCTGGTCTGGGGGCAGAGGGTATCGCTCTGCAGGGTCTACCCCGATGCAATCTGGAAAGAAAGTATGAGAATCAGGGAGGCCCTATGTACCCCTGACAGAGGGCAGCCTCCAAAGGAGAGGGGCAGGCAGCCTTTCCATAGGAGGCTGCAAGTCTCTAGGCCTCTAAAGCCCAGCACAGGCTAGCCTAGCAATTCAGACTTCCGTGTCCTGAGGGTCCAAGGGACACTGGTTCTGGGAATCACAGGGACCAAAAGAATATGGTTGCAATGAAAAGAACACTGAATTTGAGGCTACAGGCCTTGAGTTCAAGTTCTGGCTCTGCCATTTAATAACAAGGTAACCCAAGGAAGTGACTCACCCAATCTGAGCCTCATTCTCACTCTCTATAAAATGGGGAGACTCATACTTGCACTCCCTCCCTCACAGGACTGTCCTGAGCAGAGTGCTTTGTAAGCCTCACAGTAGTTCAGAAAGGGAGCTATCAGGATTATTAGTGGAGAAAAGGATTCCAAACACTGAAGACACCAAGGAACGGAGAAAATTTTTGTTAAAAGATGCAAGAGACCCTGGTGGTTCTGCTACATCTGTCACTGTGGGTCCTTTTACCTTTGCTTGTCTCCTGTCATGGGGAGCAGGAGACACTTCTAGGGTCAAAGGCCTTAAGAAAAGAAAGGGAAAATCCAGGAGAATAAAAAAACAGGTGAAGGAAGATGGTGGGTGGGCCCTGGGGCACCTTGGAGGACAGGAACAGAATGTTCCTAGGGTGGTAGGTACTGGTGGGAGGCCCCAGGGTACTCCTGAAAGATCCCACTTCAGCCTCAGCCCTTCTCCTTCACCCGAGCCCCCACCTCCACGTTCCCCATACTAACCGGTGACCACCATTGGATCGATGTTGAAGGTGTCATTGGCAGGGTCGATGTGCCCGTGGCGATAATACTGTTGGCACAATGCTAGGGCCGAGCCATTTGCCCCCGGGCCGCCCCCACCAGGCACATAGGCATATCTGCCAAGGGACTGCTCAGGGATCTGCAAGTACTGGTAGGTAGCAGAGAAGGGGGCAGGGGTAGGAGGGAAAGGAGTCATTACCCCTCCATCCTGAGCTGTTCCTACCCTTGCAATCCCCAACCCCAAATGATTAATTTCTATCAACATCTCCATATGCTCATACCTGATCCACAGCAAAGATGATGGACTGATTGAGGTCCGCCTGAGTGTAGACAGCATAGCTATCATCAGCCCCATCTGTGTAATCCTTGAGGAAGAGATGTTTGAAAGCCACTGTATTCTCCTCTCGAAACATCACCACAATCTGGTTACTGAGCCCAAACAGGATGAGCTGCCAAGGAGGGGGGCAAAGAAGAGGATGCCAGTGATGACATTGAGACAGAGCGCCCCCCCCCAGATGCTGGGACTCTGACTTCACATCTCTAACCTCAAAGCACAACTTCTGTCCCAAAGACAACTATGTCTCCTTTTAGTCCTGGATGAAAAGACAGCAGGGGTAAGGGAAGGGGAAAGAAGTCTCCTCACTCACAGGAGAGAACAAGGGCCCTGGGAGAAGGGTCTGAAAAGGAGGATTTCACCAGCTAAGAGCATGAAGAAAAACAGTCTTCCCTCTTTCTCTTCCCCATGCCTGGAGCACTGCCCCTCCTCCCCCACTACCCTTAGGTAGCCCCCAGGGGCACCTGGATGGTGACGATGAGGATCTTGGCAACCTGCAGCATCAGCTTGAAGGGCTTTCGACCCTTGGCCCGGAACTTGTCACAAGGGCTCATAAAGAAATACTTGAGGCGCCGGCGAAGGTCTTCCTCCTCGCTGACAGGTAGGGAATCTCCCTGGGACCCATAGCCAGGACTAGAGTTGGGACTCAGCAACGGCGCTCGCTCTAGGGTTGGAGGGAAAGGGCCCTTAGCGACTGTGACTCTACATTCCCCAATTGATAAATGACCACAAGGTACTTTTTAAAGGAAGAAATCAAAGCTATCAATAGCTATTTGAAAAAATGTTCTAAATCACTAATGATTAGAAAATTAAAAATTTTTTAAACCCCTAACGCCCACCTCATAACCATTCAGCCTGGCAAAGTTAACAACAAAGAAAAATGACAAATGCTGGAGGGATTGTGGGAAAATAGTGTATCAGTTCAGCCAGTCTGAAAAGCAGTTTGGAATAACACCCCAAGAGTTACTAAATGTAAGAATATCCTACAACCCAGTAAAACCAGTCTCAGGTTTATACTCCAAAAAGATCAAAGAAGAAAAAGACCTATGTGTACAAAAATATTTTTATTACTAGTGGCAAAAATATTGGGAACCAAGAGGGTACCCCTGAACTGAGGAATGGCTAAACAGGTTATGGTATATGAATTGATGAAATACTATAATGCTATAAAAAATGATGATGGGGGCCCTGTCAGAGAAACCAGGGATGACCTGTACTAAATGAAGGGAGTAGGACTAAGAGATCAATTTATACAATAAGGACATTACAGTAAGATAAACAACTTTGAAAGAACTCTGATCAATGCAATGACCAGCCACAATTCCAGAGGATTCATGATTAAACATGCTGTCCACTTCCTGAAAGGTTACAGTGAAGATTGAGACATATATTTGGGGGCATGGCCAATGGGAGAAGTTTATTTTGTTTCATCATACATTGTGTACATGTGTTAATATTTATTTCTAAACCTGGTAGGGCTTAGAGGTGAGAGAAGTTGGATTTTCATTGACTGAAATAAATTTTTTTTAAATAAAATAAAAAAGAAACTGTGGCTCTCTATCTCAAGGCCCAGCCCTGCCTTTAAGGGTTTCTCTGATGACCAGCTTCACAGGAAAGGAAGCTCAGACTTCAGTCTAAGGCAGCTCAGTGCAAATGAATTCCCTCGGTGTCCTCTTCTGGGACCATAAGAGAAAGAACCTTCTCAAGTCTAGGAAATCCCTAAATGCTTCTCACCACATTTAACCTCCCTGGGCCTGAAGGAGTCACAGATGATCTCCGTGGTCTCCCCCAGCCCTAAACCTAGGATGGCCCAGCAGAGGAGCTGAGAATCAAAGTTTCCCAGAAGAATGTGAACAGGGCACTTCTCTCTTACTTAGACCTGGCCTGACTACAGTCCCCCTCCTGCTAAGTTATAAGCAATAGGAACAACTCTCATTTCCATCGGGCTTTAAGATTTAGAAATCATTTTTCTCAGAAGTGAGTTAGAAAATAAAAATATTAACTGCCCCCATTTCATGAATAAAGAAACTAAGACTTCAAAAGGTTGACTAATAACTCTTGATCCCACAACAAGCAAAGCCATTAATTTCAGTGTTTTTATCTATGAAGTCATGTCATGCTGCCTCTCCAGTCTGGGACTCGGTGAGCAAACCTGGTTACACAGGCAGACAAGGCATTGGCTGGTAGGAACCCCCAGGGAAGATGGGGATCATTGCTGGAAATCACTGTCCCTCCTAAAAGTTTTCCCTTTGAGCTATCGGGCCTTCTCAATAATAAATTACTAAAAAGGGTCATTTCCACTCATTGCTTCTACTCTCTCATCACCCATACAGTCAACAACCCTTTATTAAGTGCCTACTATGTGCCAGACAGACACTGTGCCAAACGATGGAGTTATGAGGAAAGGCAGAAGACAGTCCTTGTTCTAGGGAGCTCTTATAATCTGACTTTTGATTAGGAGTGTAATATGCAAAACAAGAATGATAACACCCTCCTCGAAGGATTGTTAAGAAGATCCAATATGGTAAGATATGTAAAGAACTTTCCAGGACAGCTACGTGATGCAGTAAGTAAGAGCACCGGCCCTGGAGTCAGGAGGACCCAGTATCGGTTCTGGCCTCAGATACTTAATACACACACACACACACACAAACTGGCCATGTAACCTTGGGCAAGTTACTTAACCCCAATTGCTTAAAAAAAAAAAAAGAACTTTGCAATCCTTAAAGTGATACATAAACAGGACCTATTGTTATTATCAGTTAAAGGATATGAATAAGCAATTCTTGAGGGAAGAAGTCTAAGCTACCTATAGTCATGAGAAAAAAAATGCTCCAAGCCACTAAAGCTGACTTAAATGAAACTCTTCTCAAAAAAGTTGCCAATAATCCACCTGGTTTTTCCCTCCATCTCTTATTCTCTCAATCTTTCCTTGGTTTCCGACTCCCTATCACCTTCCTACCCAGGGCAGCTTCAGGAGTTTCCTTACTGATTTTTCAGCTTCCAGGCTCTCCCCTCTCCCAATGTTCTTGACATAGTTGCCAAATGAGATTCTTCACATATAAACGTGAACTCAGCACTCTCCTGCTAAAGTACCTTTAGGGGCTCCCTACTTCAACTGGGCTTAAATGCCGATTCCTTTGCTGCCTATTTGTTGAGTGCTACATGGAGAGTCAGACACAACTGAGACAGGAATTAACAACAACTTTAGCTGGGGGAATCCAGAAAGAGGTGGTATTGGAGCAGGGCTCAGAGGGGAACCACGAAGTGTAAGGTCTGAGGTCAGGGCAGAGTGCAGCCCAGACCTAGGACAGCACAATCAAAGGCAAGAAGCCCAGAGACAGATGGTCAAACAGTAAGCAGCCTGGTCTGGCTGGATCATAGGGCCCAGGAAAGGAAGTAATGTGCAATGAGACCACAAAGGGAGTCTGAGTCAAAACATGAAGGCTTGAAATGCTCAAGAGAGGAGTGAGTATTTTATTTCATTCCAGTACCTCTGCAAAGGCCCGGAGCTAAGAGACAGTGCAATGAGAAAACTAAGGCAAAAGGCCAGGAAAGGAGATGAGGGGGTTGTTCTAGAGGTCACCTTGTAAGAGAAGAGAAGGGGAGAAACGCAGTATATAAAATCAACAAAATGACACCTGAAAATTAACGGGGAAAATCTTTATGCTAAGTGTCTTTGCCAAAGGTTTCATTTTCAAGATATGGAAGGAACTGATTCAAATGTATAATAAGAGTCATTTACCAAATGATAAGGAATAGCAAGATAGCATAGTGGATAGAGCACTGAGCCTGGAACCAGGAAGACCTGAGTTCAAATCCTTTCTAGCTGTGTGACCCTGGGCAAGTCACTTAACCCGTTTGCCTCAGGTTCCCCATCTGTAAAATAGGGATAATAACAACACTCTCCTCAAAACATTGTTGAGAAGATCCAATATGGTAAGATATGTAAAAAACTTTGTAATCCTTAAAGTGATATGTAAATGGGACCTATTATTATTATCAGTCAAAGGATATGAATAAGCAATTCTTGAGGGAAAAAGTCTAAGCTAGCTATAGTCATGAGGAAAAAAATGTTCTAACCACTAAATAGTTGGAGAAATGAAAATTAAGGCGACTCTGAGGTTTCAGCTCATGTCCATTAGATAGGTAAAATTGATAAAAAGGGAAAAAGACAAATGTTAGAGATGCTTCAGAAAAACAGAGGCAGTAAAAACTGTTGATGCAGCTAGGATTTGGTCCAGTTACTCAGGAGAACAATCTGGAACTATGTCCAAAAAGCCATCAAAACAGGAGCATCCTTGGACACAGGTGACACAGTTACTAGCTTACACCTCCACACCTGATGCATGCCCAAAGAGATAAAATAAGGAAAGTGTCCTGTATGTCCAGGAATATTTATGACAGCACTTTTTGTAGTGGGGAAGAGCTGGAAACCAAGGAGGTGCCCATCAACCAGGAAATGGCTGAACAAGTTATGGTATAATGTAAACAGACTATGCTGTAAGAAATGATGAAAGAGGCTGCTTCAAAGAAGCCTGGAAGAACTTGTATGAAAAGAATGAAATGGGCAGAATCAGCAGAATAACTAATACTATGGCACTGTGTGATGGAGCAGTTCTGAGAGACTTGAGAGCTCCAATGGATGAAATGACAAGCGACGATTCCAAAGGACTGATGGAGAGAAAGAAAGGAGTGACAGACGAAGGCAGAATGAGGCACACACACATTTCTGAACGTGCCCAATAGAGGAAGCGTGACTGTCCATATCTGTTACAAGGGCTTTGGTTTTGTTTGGGGTTTCCACATACCCCAGTGGCAGATGGAAGAGTGGAGGAAAAAGGAAAAAACATACTTCATAACTGGAAAAAATTAATTACTAAAAAGACTTCAAAACTGATTTGATATTGGGATGAGGAAGAGGAGAAAGCAGAAGACAACTCCAAGGTTTCAGACCTGGGTGACTGAAACAATGGCAGTGCCCCCAACAGAAACAGAGAAAGCTGGAGGAGGGGTCAATGAATTCTATTTTTGATATGTTGAGTTCTGAGATGCCAATAGGATAACCAATTGGAGATATGTAATAGGCAGTTGCCCAAGAGAGATTAGGTCTAGCTGTACAGATCTGGAAGTCAACTATATAGAGATATAAAATGAACCCAAGATTGCCCAAAGAGAAAATATCAAGATAGAAAAGAAAGAGGCCGAGGACAGAACCTTGAAGGACTCCCACATCTGGTCTGGTCTCTGAGTTGAGAAGATTTGTGAAAATAAACCTTCCTCCCTTCTTTCCAGGGGTGAGGTCTTACACATGTAAGACAAGGCAGAAGTGCTGGCTTTGTTACATTGCTTTTTGTCTTTCTTTTTTATTCTTTATTGCGAAGGATGCTTCGATGGATATCAGAGAAGGGATGGATACATTCAGAATCAAGGTGATGTAAAAACAAAAGACGTCAATTTAAGAAGTAAAAGGAGTAACTGAACAAATGGGAGAACCAGGAGAGCAACGTCTCAAAAGCCTGGGGAGAATATTCAGAAGGAGGGAATGGTCAACAGTATGAAATGTGAAACGTTGCAGGAGGCCAAGCCAACTCTGAGAAAAGACCCTTGGATTTAGCTGTTAAGACATCATGCTTAAGATGAGAGGTGACAATCTAGATGTGAATGGGTTGAGGAACAGGAGGAAATAAAATAAAGGCAAGAAATGTAGTGGTTTTATAAAGATTCTGGCTGTGAAAGGGAAGAGTGATAGGACAACAGATTGAGAGAATACAGTGAGATCAACTCAAAAGTTTTTAAAGGTGGGAATACCTGGGCCTGTTTGCAGATGGGAAAGAAGCCAGTAGATAGTAAGACAGAGGGGAAGTGACTGAAGAGCCCAGAAGGCATTAAGATAAAGGATGAAAACAAGTATTATAGAAGGCTTGACCTTAGCAAGAAATACTTCATCAGAGTCTGAAGCAAAGCAGGAGAGAATGGGGGATGATACTGAGGTGTCAAAAAGGGACCTCCCAAGAGATAGCCAGTCAGTCAAGTTGAAGACAAGCTCTTCTCTGCCTAAAGGAAGGGAGTGAGTAGTGAAGAGGGCTTGAAGAAAGAACAGTCACTTTGGGGCCTTCCAAATTTATTTCATACTCTTGCCCTTCTCAAATGACATTCCAGTTAAACAGGGCCTCCTAGATGCTTCCCTCCTCAGCATTTCATCACAGGCCTCTGGGTTTTTTGCACAGGCTATGCCATCATGACTGGAATGCACTTAGAATCCTTCACTTATAAGGATTTAAAAGGTAGCACCTTTGAAAAGAAGTCTTTCCTGATTTCCTCAGCTGTTAGTAACCTCTCCCTTACGTGACTGTTGATTTGCCTTGACCATACTCTCCTCCCTTACAAAATTGCTTTCTCCTCATTCTTCTCCTCCCTGTTTGAGCTATCAAGTTCTCTGGGTTGGTTCACCCTCCTTCTCCCAGGACTCTAAGTATGGGTGTCTCCCAAGGTGTTTTGTCCAGAGTCCTCTATTTCCTCTCCACTTTCTGCCTTGGTGATCTCATCTGTTCTCATGAATTAAATTATCACCTCTCCAAAAATGACTCCCAAATCTGGAAGTCTAGTGCTACATTTTCAACTGAAAGACCACTATGCCTGCTGAACATCTCAGTCTGGACTTCCTCCTGGCAATTCAAACTCAGCGTGTCCAAAGTTGAAATTCTTTGGACTTGCCCCTATTCTCAACTTCCCTATTTCTGTAGATGACACCACTGTTCTTTGAGTCCCTCAGCTTCAAAACCTTGAAGTCATGGTTGAAAGGAAAGGTTTCCCTTTCTTACTCCCACATTCAATCAGTTGCAAAACCCTAAAAAATCTTCCTCCAACACTGTCCTCACATGTCCCCTCCTCTCCATTCACTCAGTATCACCATAAATCCAGAATACCATTTAATATAGACTATTTCTTTCAAATTCCTCTCCCTCCTTCCAGTCCCTCTGCCCTACAACACATCACTTTTAGTTGCTAGAATAATATTCCTAAGGCACACACTGGACCATGTCATTCCTCTGCTCAGGAGCAACCTTCAGCAGTTCCCTCCAGGATAGGAGTTCTTAACCTGGGGTCCATAGATCCCAAAGAGTCTGTGAAAAGATTTCAGGAAATCTGCAAATGTGGATGGGTAAGAAATTGCAACATTTTTTTTTTTTACTCATCTCAAACTGAATTTCAGCATCTCCTTCAATAATTTAAAAACCTTTTTCTGGAAAGGACTCCATTGGCTTTGCCAAAAGGGTCTATAACACAAAATACATTATGAAACTGTGCTCTGGGATTTAAGGCCCTCTGCAGTCTAGTTCTAACCCCCCTGCAAAGTCTTACTTCATATTATTCCCCTTAAAGACTCCACACAGTAACCTCACCAGACTACATGCCTTCTCCCACCCACAGATATCCCCAAAGGTCCAACCCCACCCCAGACAGGAAATCATCTGTTTGTCAAGATCCTTATCTTTTCTGGAGGATCAGCTCAGGTGTTAAGTACTCCTGAAAGCTTTTCCTGATCCCGGAGGCTGGAAGTGTTCTCCTCTTCACATTTTCCTACAGCACTGAGCCAGGGTGTCTTTTTGACCCCATCACTTTTGATCTTGCATTATATGCTCTTCTCTGTCCAAGCCAGGACATTCTTCCCCAAGAGAAAGTAAGTACGTTTAGGAGGGGGGCAATAATTTGTTATCATATGCCAGTGATGGGTGGAGGGCTTTGACTTGGGAGTCAGAAAGACCTGGCTTTTGAGACATACTGGCTGTGTGACCCTGTTCAAATATTAACTTCTCTGTGCTTTAGTTTCCTCAACTCTAAAACAGGGAGTTGATGGTACGAGGTCATGCACAGGGTGTCCTAACAGCACCAAGACTTTTGGGGGCCCATGCTTCGTAAAACAGCTTTGCAAACTCAAAAGTGTTGCATGAATGTTAGTTGCTACTAATCATTACGACCGAGTCTCAAACAAATCCAACACGAATTTTATTAGGCTTTTACTACATGAAAGGACCCTGTACTAGGCACCGAGGATACAAAGACAGCTGTGGCCCCTGGGAGGAATACACAACATGCAGACAGGGCGGCATGGACAGGGCTCAAAGAGCACCAGCACCTAGCGCCTCTCTGGGAGCGCGGCCAGCGGCAAGAAGCTCTGCCCCGGAATCGGAGGGCCGGAGTTCAAATGTCACCCCTGACACGCAGGGGATGCGATCTTGCGTATCCTCTCAGGTTCTTTTCCCTCATCTCTAAAATGAGACCTTCCCCGCCTTCTGACGCCTTCCTCTTAGGGCCAGGGCCCCGGGTCGGCTTACAGGTGGGTGCTCAAGCCCCTCCCGAGCCCGGGCATTCTTCCCCTCCTCGTCCCTCCAGCCCGGCTTCTCTGCTCCCTTCGGGTCTCAGCAAGGAGCCTTTGCCAGGCCACCATCCGTCCCTCCTGCCTATGCCTGGGTCGTACCCGGCTGTTTACATGTGGTTTCCCCCGGCAGACTAGGAGCGCCTTGCGGGCAGGGCCTGTCTTTGGCCTCTCCCGGTATGCCCGGTGCCTGGCACACAGCAGGCGCTCAATAAGTGCTCGCTGACCAGACTCCAGTCTACCAGGACCCCCGACCTCCTCTGGGCCGTTCCGGACTCGTAAACCAGGCCGGCTGAAAGAGCCGGGGGAAGCCGAGGCTTCGGGGGCACCTGACAGCCTCGGCCCGGCCCCCATACGCCTTACCTGAGCCGCTCCGGCCCGCGGGGTCCGCCATTCCGGGCCTGCCCGGGCCGGGCGGGAACCGGGCAGCAGGGAGAAAACGACTCCCGGCTTCTGTCACAGGCTCAGGCGCGGCTTCAAACCCGCCGCGTCAGCTGACCCAGGCCCCGCCTTCGGCACGTGACGCGGAAAGCCGCGCGCACCCGCCCCGCTCCTTCCGCTACGGAGCGGAAGTGGCCCCGGGAAGCCTGGCACGTGACGCACGCGGGCCTCTCCCGCGTGACCGAGGGAGGCGGGGCCACCCCGCGCCCTTGTCCCCGAAGTTGGTGAGATGGAGGTCGTTCTGCTTCGGCTTTCTCCTGTGTTCGTGTTTGTCCCTGCGTGTACATCTCTCGCACTGGGACTCTCCACGGGTCTGCACAAGGGAACGCGTGTGCTCTTAGCCCCAGGCCCACGTGTGTCCGTGCGTCCACGCGGAGCTGATCCGTATCTGCCTCCCTCCATTTTTCGCGTGGGCTTCCGTGTCATATGTGCAGGATCGTGTTGTATGCATGTTCACAGCTTTACACACGTGTGCCATGAGTTTGCATGCCGTTGTGTGCAATTTGTGTTGATCCAGGCACATCAGTATGTGTCCAGTGGATTGTGGGCATAGGTTTTGTGCATATGGGGCCTGAAGTCTATTGGAGTCAGAGACCCCCCCCACCCCACTTCTTTTTAGGAGCCCTGATCCCCAGAGTATGGGGGTCCTTTGACCTCTGACCCAACCTTGGAGCCCCTGGAGTCTACTAGTTAACTGGGGGAGACTGGGGGGCAGGGGAGGAAAGAGTCGTGGGACTGATGCTCTAAGACTACCAACACCTATCCATATGTGCTCGCGCGCGTGCGCCCCAATCTGTCCTGAAAATAGGGGAAGGGGGGGGGGGAAATCTTCACTGTTGCATCTCCAGGGTCCTCCTCTGCTATGGCTAGTTTAAAGCTACCAAACTAAGGTAGCTGAGATTCAATTCCAGCCTCAAGTGCTGAGGCCTCCGTCTTAGATGGGAGGGACTTACCCACCCCAAGAGACAGAGACAGTAAGAACAGAGATTGGGGGGGGGGGGGAGGCAGAGACTGAGAGGAAGAGACAGACCCAGGGAAAAAAAAAAAGATAAAGGCAGAAAAAAGTAGGCCAAAACCAGGCAGAAAAAGACAAAAAAGCAGACGGCATCTGGACACAGCCACAACAAGGACCCACAAGACATTAGTGGGAGGATTTTACTAACACGATGAGCCTTGGACAGTACATGCCTCGACCCCATTGCCAGATTGCCCTCCCACCCCAGACCCAAACTTCCCCAACTACAGCCCTCAGACTCCCTGTCCCACCCCCACCCCCACCCACCCTTCCCCAATCCTGCCCTCACCCCTCAGGCCCTATCACTGCCTCTTCCCCTCGTCCCCAGCTGGGCCCCTAAACAAGGGAACATCAGTCATCTCCATTATCACCATCGCTACTGCGATTGCCATCGCCATCACCATCATACCTGCCGCCTTCGTAGGTGGCATCATCATCAAATTCATCACCATAGTCACCACCTCTGAAGGTGGCATCATCATCGAATTCATCACCATAGTCACCACCTCCAAAAGTGGCATCATCATCGAATTCGTCGCCATAGTCACCACCCCTAAATGTGGCCTCATCATTGAACGTGTCCCCATAGTGCCCACCACCATAGCCATCTTCATTGTCCTCATCACCATAATCACCACCCCTAAAGGTGGCATCATCATCAAATTCATCCCCATAGTCACCACCACCATAGTCATCTTCATTGTCCTCATCACCAGTGGGAGGCAGAGCAGAGGGTGCCCCCACAGTGGTCTCACACATTCCCTCTTTGTCAACCTCATGGACGTCCTTGTAGATATCATCCTGGACTCGCTCATAAACTTCATCTTGGTCACCTCCGTAGACATTGTCCTGGGCATCTTTGTTCATATCTTCTGGGATGTCATCATTCTGGGCACTCTTATAGACATCATCTCGGACACCTTGGAAGACGTTATCCTGGGCATCTTCGTGCACACTTTCCTGCATTTCTTCGTATGTATCATCATGGACCACCTCATAGACTTCATTTTGGACACTCTCATAGATGTTTCCCTGAGTACTTGCCTGGATGTCCTTGTAGATATTCTCCTGAAGGGTTTCATAGACAGAAGCCTGTCTGCCCTCAAAGACATGATTCTGCATCCCCTCATAAATGCCTCCCTGGACACCATCATAGATACCACTCTGGGCACCCTCATGGACCCGTCGATGTTTGGTGAGGCTGGAGGCCTGGCCAAAGCCCTTGCCACAGATTCGACAGCGGTAGGGACGCTCACCAGAGTGCACATGGAGGTGCTGCAGGAGGGCAGAACTTTGGCCAAAGGCCTTGGAGCAATGAGGGCAGGCATAAGGCCGCTCGCCGGTGTGTGTGCGCAGGTGATGCTGCAAGTTGGAGCTCTGGCCAAAGGCCTTGGAGCAATGCGGGCATCGATAGGGGCGCTCAGCTGTGTGTGTGCGTTGGTGCTGTAAGAGGGCTGAACTCTGCCCAAAAGCCTTGCCACACTGAGGACAGGAATAGGGCCTCTCACCTGTATGTGTACGCAGGTGTTTGAGCAGGCCAGAGCCCTGCCCGAAACCCTTGCCACAGACGGGACACTTGTGCGGGCGGGCACCACCATGGGTGCGTAGGTGCTGGGCTAGCAGGGAGCCGTGACTGAAAGCCTTGCCACATCGTGGGCACAAGTGTGGCTTTTCACCACTGTGGCTGCTCCGATGCTTCAGCAGTGTGGAGCGCCAGCCAAAGGCCTTTCCACAGGCGCTACATTGGTAGGGGCGAGCACCAGTGTGTGTGCCACGGTGTTGGGCCAGCGTGGCTCCATGGCTGAAAGACTTGCCGCAGTCAGGGCATCGATATGGCTTCTCCCCGCTGTGTGTACGACGGTGCTGGCTCAGCCCTGAGCTTCGACGGAAGGAACGCCCACAGTCCGGGCAGTGGAAGGGCCGAGGTGGGCTGGGTGGCCGGGGGGCACTGCCAGCACCAACAGTGATGCCAGAAAGGCCGGAGCCTGCTGCCCCAGGAACTAGGTTTGCCAAACCTGGGGTGCCCTCAAGCCCAGGGAGGAGGCCCCCAGTGCTGAAGTTGCTGTCCTGCCCTGGGAGACCAGACTGAGTAGAGGTAGGGGCACCATCTGGGTCAGGGACGCCTTTGGGGGAATAGGTAAAGCCTTTGAGGCCCTCAGGCCCGGGGCTAGTGCTGGGGCTGGCAGGTGAAGGGGCGCCCTCTGGAGTGGGGAAACGGCCCTCTGGGGTGGGGGTCCTGTCTGGGCCAGGGAAGGGGCCTTCAGGGCTGGGAGTATTGTCCAGAGAGCCCTCTGGACTGGGAGCTCTATCTGGGACTGGACTGTCCACCACATCTGTGGGAAAAAGAGAAAGGGTAATCAGGAGCACTGGAATTTTGGGACTGTTTCTCACTCATGGTGGAGACTCTTCCCCGGGGACTCCCTCCCCCAGTGGCCTGAACTCCTGGATCATATGGTTGCGAGTTAGAAGGCATCTTAGAAATGATCCAGCCCAATACCCTCATTTTAAAAATGGAGAAACTGAGACCTAGAGAAGGAAAGGGACTTGCCCAAGGTCACTCTTATCAGGAATGATAAACCCAGCTCCACATCCAAGGCTCTGGCTGCCACTACTCACTAGATGCCCCGTCCAGACCCGACTGACCATTCAGTCCCTCCCTCCCTCCCTCCCTCCTCCTGGCAGGCCCTCCCCACCCCTCACCTGCAAAGGGGCTTAAGATGCAGCTGTCCTCTTTGTCGCTGTCCAGGATCTCCCTGGGGGCCCGGCCCCGCGGCTTCACCTCCCCTCTCTCCATCCGGGCGCGCACCCCACCCGCCTGCAGGACGCGGCTCTGGCCAAGAAAGGAAAGCTCGGCTCAGGGGGAAGGGAGGCCCGGCTAACACCCACCCGGGTCCCGGGGCAGTCCGAGGAGACGGAGCGCCCCCTCACCGAGCGGGGGCGGCGCAGGGAAGAAACGGGCCCCGAGCGAGCCCGGCCCGGGCCCCGAACGCCCCGCTTCCCTCGCCAGGGCCTCAGTTCCCCCCCCCCAGGAGGAGGGATGACTTCAAGGCCCAGAGACCCGGGACACCAACTACGCCCGTCCGTGGGGCCTCCCTCTCCCCCAACCCCCCATGGGAAACCCCAGGCCGGAGTGAGAAGACCGGGAGGGCCCAACCAGCGGCCCCCCGCGGCCGGATCTCGGCAGAGGAAGCGGCGGGCTCGCGGCCTGGGGGCCCGGCTCCGGCCCTCCCCACCCCTCCCCGCCCCTCCCCCCATCCCGGGGCTGAGACTCACCGCGGCCCCGCTCCCACGGCTCCGGCCTCGGCCGCCCGCCCGCCCCGCCAGCCGCCCGGAGCCTCCCGCCGCCCCGAGTCCGAGCCCGAGCCGAGCGGGAGCTGCTGGGACTTGTAGTCCGCCCGCCCGCCGCTCCGCTCGGCCGTCCGTCCGTCCGCGGACCTGGGGGCGGGGCCGGCTCCGGCAGGGTCACCCCGACCGACAGCCCGTCCGAGCGAGCGCGGGCGGCGCCGGCGCTCCAGACTCCGCGGCCCCTGCCCCTCCTCCTCCTCTCCTAGTCCGCCTCCCCCCGCGCTGGCCCCTGGCCCCCGCCCCGCCCCGCGCAGTCCCCTCCCCACCCCCGCGCCGTCCCCTCCCTCCCT
>NW_027185588.1:2667508-2682046 GCF_028583685.1 Petaurus breviceps papuanus | reverse complement strand
GCCCCCAGCGGTCAGTGCCTACAGTGGCCGAGGGCCAACGCGGTCCGTTCCTGGAGCACTCAGACGCCACCGCGACCAGGGCGACTCGGGGCTGCTTCAGGGCCAGACATTTCCTCTGGGCAGGCCTAGAAAGTCCTTCCTTCCTGCAGGTGCGAGCCTCTGCGGGGTCAGAGGGGGGTACACGCCGGCCCAGGGCCCGAGCTTGGCCAGCGGAGCGGCGGAGCCCCAGGCCCAGCCCCCCAACCAGGCACCGTTGTCTCCCAGCGTCCCCAGCCCGCTCTGACCCGGGAGAGGCCCCCGCGGAAGCGGATCATCTCTTCTTGTTCCTCAATTCCCCCGCCAGCGGAACTCACTCCTCCCGCTTCTCCTCCAGTGGCCTCCCAGACGCCTCCACTGCCCCCTGATTTCTCTTTCCTCCCCCCACCCCTTGGCTCTGGTGCACAGTGCCTTGTCTCTCCGGGCAGGTGTCAGCAGCCCATGCCATCTGCAGGGCAGCAGCCTGGGGTGGGGGGCAGGGGGCTCAGGAATATGGAGTCAGAGAACCTGGGTTCAAATTCTAGCTCTTCACAACTTCGGTAATAATCGAGGTGATTGCAAAAAGACTATGAAACTGTCTCCATTGAACCTTGCGCAGGAAACTCAAGTAGAAGACCCAATCAGCCCCCAGCCGCTCACCTTACTCAAAGCTCTAGGCATTGCCGTCCTCCCCTACCTGACTGAGACATTGCTTTCTGTGCTGCCCACCTCTGATGACCGTCCCCTTAGACACCCTTGCCTCTGATCCAGGCCCCCTGCTTTCTCCAACTGTTCCACTGTGGGGTTCAAGGCTCTAGCTGAGCAGAGTTAGTGCAGAGTGTCCACCTGGCCTTGCTCAGCACTAACCTGAGAGGACAGGCATGAGAGTCACATAGGGTGAGTGGACATTTATCAGTGAGACCCAAGATTCTTTGGAGAACCTATGCAATACTAAAAAGTACAAATTGACCCTGAAACCTAGGTTGCCTCTTTCTGTTTTCACAATTACTGTGGCAATGTCCTGGAATGGGATGCTGAATCACGTGGCTTTTAAACCTTCAGTTCAGTCATGTCCAACTCTTCATGATCCTATTTGGGGTTTTCTTGGCAAAAACACTGGAGTGGTTTGTCATGCCCTTCTCCAGCTCATTTTACAGATGAAGAAACTGAGAGGAGGTTAAGTGACTTGCCCAGGGTCACACAGCTAGTAAGTGTCTAAGGCCAGATTTGAACTGAGGAAGTGGAGTCTTCCTGACTCCCAGGTCCTGAACTCTATCTAGCTGCCTTTTA
The DNA here is from genome assembly GCF_028583685.1 of Petaurus breviceps papuanus. Taxonomy (NCBI): domain Eukaryota; kingdom Metazoa; phylum Chordata; class Mammalia; order Diprotodontia; family Petauridae; genus Petaurus; species Petaurus breviceps. Next base: position 2,680,741 of record NW_027185588.1, on the reverse strand, counting down.
GACATTCTAGAAACATAAAATTCACTATTAATGTTCTGAATGTGAGCAAGGGCCAGCAAACTGATATATTACCATTAAGGGAAGTAACCAGAAAATACTCTGCAGTCCTCAGGTACAGGAGCATGCGCGCACGCACACACACACACGGATTTATATAGGACTTTAAGGTTTAGAAAGTTATAAAAAAGAATCAAGTTGAAAAGGTACCACGTACATTATAACAACTTCAAACTGAACTATAAATATAAGCTCTTGATTGCAAAATGGATGAAATCAAAGATATTGATTTCCACTTTGGATATTTCTTTTAGAATTTTAAACAATGTAAATCAATCACCACAACAAGGAGGCCAAAGAGCCCAGAAACTAGAGTATAAACTCATTAGCAAAACATTACAGGGGGCAGGGGATGACAGAACATTATGAGTACTATCATCTCACAAAACAGGAAAAAGTAGTAGAAGGGAAAACAGATCTGTTCTAAGTTTGGCAATGCATTTTTTAGATTACTCTAGAAAGATAAGTATATTTCTTTTTTTTTTACTTTTTATTTTTTTTAAGCAATCGGGGTTAAGTAACTTGCTCAAGGTTACACGGCCAGGTGTTTCTGGGTGGGTGCTAAGTGTCTGAGCCCGGGATTCGATCTCCAGGTCTTCTCAACACTGGAGCCGGTGCTCTTACTCGCTGTGCTACCTGGCCGCCCCGATAAGTATATTTCTTTAAAAAAAGACATTTTTATTTAAAGTTTTGAGTTCCAAATTCTATTCCTCTCTCCCTTCCTCCTCTCCTCCCTGAGATAAGCAATCAGATATAGATTATACATGTGCAATTATACAAAACATTTACATTTTAATCATTTTGTACAAGAATACTCAAAAGAAAAAAAATGAAAGAAAAAGTGAAAAATAGCATGCTTCAGTCTGTATTTAATCAATATTAGGTCTTTCTCTGGAGACAGTATGCTTCATCATTAGTCTTTTGGGATTGTCTTGGATCATTGTATTGCTAAGAATAACTAAGTCATTCACAGTTCTTCAGCATACAATACAATACAATACAATAGCATACAAGCTATTTCTGTGTACACCACCATTCTTTTGGTTCTGCTTACTTCTCTATGCATCAGGTCATTTAAGTTTTTCCACATTTTTTCTGAAATCATCTTGCTTGTCATTTCTTATAGCATAATGATCTACTTTTGCAGTTATATACTACAGCTTGTTTAGCCATTCCCCAATTAATAGGCATCCCTTTGATTTCCAATTCTTAGCCACCACAAAAAGAGCTGTTATGAATATTTTGGTACAAATAGATCTTTCCCTTTTTTAAAATGTCTTTGGGATATAAACCTAGTGGTGGTATTGCTCGATCAAAGGGTGTGTTCAGTTTTATAGCCCTTTGGGCATAGTTCAAACTGTTCTCCAGAATGGTTGGATCAGTTCACAACTCTGCCAACAGTGCATTAGTGTCCCAGTTTTCTCATATCCCCTCCAACATCCCACATTTTCCTTTTTTATCATATTAGCCAATCTGATAGGTGTGAAGTGGTATCTCAGAGTTGTTTTAATTTGCATTTCTCTGATCAATAATGGTTTAAAACTTTTTTTCATGTGACCACAGAGAATTTGGTTTCTTTGTCTGAAAACTGCCTGTTCATATCCTTTGACCATTTGTCAATTGGAGAATGACTTGTAGTTTTACAAATTTGACTCAGTATAATGGGAATGGAAATTTGAAGATCTTCCCTGCCCCTTAATAGACCTAGGGTGGAGTTTGAAGACCTCCCCTGCTTTGAAAGTAAACTCTGTCCCCTAACAGGCTGAATGTAATCACATGGAGCCTGTGATGGAGGGAATTTGCTAAAGGATGGAGCAGAGCCCACAGGAAGCTTCCCTGCTGTGAAGATGAACTCTGCCCCCTAATAGGCTGAATGTAATCACATAGAACCTGTGGTGAGAGGAGTTTTCTGAAGAGAAGCAGAGCCCACAGGAGGCTGGTAGCCAGAGCCAGAGAGAAGGTGGGAGAGAGAGGAGGTTGAGGCAAGGAGAGAGGTTTGTGAGTAAATATTGACCTTGTATTGGTTTGTGGAAGGCTAAAGGATGTTGTGGCTCTCAGTATTATTATGACTTCTGAATATCTTTGATACTATGATGGAATCGGCTTACTGGTTTTGGGATTCAACTTTCTGGTGTCTAAATAAATGTTTCAGTTCTGTCCTCTATATTTTGCAATCAAACGTCATGCAAAATTGATAGTCATGGTCTTTATCATGATCATAGGCACTGTAAATATTGCATTGGCACTACACTCAGTTCTCTAGATATTGGAGAAATTAGGCCTTTATCAGAAAAACTTGTTGCAAACATTTTTTCCTAGTTCTCTGCTTCCCTTATAACTCTGGTCACATTGGTTTTATTTGTGCAAAACCTTTTTAATTTTATATAACCAAAATTATCTACTTTACATTTTGTAATTCTTTCTATATCTTCTTTGGTCCTAAATTCTTCCCCATCAATAAATCTGACAGATAAACTATTCCATGTTCTCTTAATTTGTTTATGATATAACCCTTTATGTGTAAATCATGTACCCATTTTGACTTTATCTTGGTATACAGTGTGAGATATTGGTCTATACCTAGTTTCTGCCATACTGTTTTCCATTTTTTCCCAGCAGCTTTTGTCAAATACTGAGTTTTTGTTTCAAAAACTTGGATCTTTGGACTTATCATATACTATTTTACTATGATCATTTACTATGATGTAATTTATACCTAATCTGTTCCACTGATCTACCACTCTATTTCTTAGCCAATACCAGTTTATGATACAGTTTGAAATCTGGTACAGCTAGACCACCGTCTTTAACATTTTTTTCCACTGATTCCCTTGATATCCTTGAGCTTTTGTTGTTATTTTAATAATAAATTAAATTTATTATTTTTTCTAGCTCTATAAAATAATTTTTGATAGTTTGATTGGTATGGCACTGAATAGATTAAGTAAAAATGTCATTTTTGTTGTATTAGTTTGGCCTGCCCATGAACAATTAATAATTTTTCAATTGTTTATATCTGACTTTATTTGTGTGAGAAATATTTTATAGTTGTGTTCATAGAGTGACTGGGTTTGCCTTGTCAGGTAGACTCCCAAGTATTTTATATTGTCTACAGTTATTTTTAAATGAATTTCTCTTTCTGTCTCTTGCTGCTGAACTTTGTTGGTAATACATAGAAATGCTGATGATTTATGTGGATTTATTTTGTATTCTGCAACTTTGCTAAAATTGTTAATAATTTCAGTAACTTTTTTTAGTTGATTCTCTAGGATTTTCAAAGTACAACATCATGTCATCTTCAAAGAGTGATAGTTTTGTTTCCTCAGACAAATTTCTAGATTAAATAGTAAAATAATGAACAGATGGAAAATTGAATAGATCTTCCAGGAGTTTCATGGGGATCTAATCATTGGCGACAGTGGATCCAACCACATTTTAACAAAATCTAAAAACTTAAGGAAGAATCATTGTAGATTATTAGGAGATGAAGGATGGCACCTACCTCCAGATGGAGAAGTGATGGAAAGAGACATACACTTTTGGACAAAGCCAATGTGGGCATTGATTTTGCTTGATTATACATATTATGAAGATTTTGTTTTGGTCTTCCGATTGGGAGGCTATGACTAGGTTGTAAAAAAAAAAAAATGAAGGCCCAAATGAAGCATTTTTTCAAATGTACAGAACAGAAGACAAGCAGAACAGTAAAGACCAAGCTATCCTAAAAAGAGACTTACAGTTTGGTGTAAAATCCTCTTTCTCTTTTCTAGTTTATATGGGGAAATGATTAATTTTATCTGGTGTTTGTTAAATTTAGAAAAAAAATTTACATTGTATGTGGAGATGTTTATTTTAAGAGTCAGTTTGGAGTAATGGATAAGGAGCTGGCTTTCATGTAAGAAAAAGCTGGGCCTGACTGTGTCCTGCCTTGAACGCATACTGGGCAAGTCTTAACCCTTTAATTGACTTAACCCCTTAGTGTCCTAGACAATTCTAAAAGACTACAAATTGTAGAACAGTTACCAATCTACATGGAATGCCCCCAAAACCAGTGATGTTCTAGGTCTGGAATAACAACAATAAGAAGAAAAAACCTATACCCGATTCCCTATGAACATATTCCCTGTATGAAGAAATGGAAGCGCCACTAGAGAAAATTAAGTTATGAAGTCAAATCGAGTATTTATTCAGTGCCTTACTATGGATCAGGCACTGTGCTGGAAGTTAATTGAACATGTCTAAATATATAGAGAGAATATCATTTTAAAAGCACTCAAAGGATCAATTTTATTTTTCTTTTTTAATTTTTTATTCATTTTGAACTTAAGTAAGGCCAAGTGTACACAGAACAACATAAAAAGAGGATTCAATACAAAGCCATTCATTTCCATTTCACACTGTTTACTTGGGCATAATTGCAGATTGCTCTCCAAAATGGTTGGATCAGTTCACACTTCCACCAACAGCAAATCAGAGTTTCAATTTTTCTACATCCCCCTCCAACGTGTTACTTTCCCCTTCTATCATTTTAGTCAATCTGATAGATATAAGATGATATCTCAAAGTTGTTTTAATTTGCATATCTCTAATTTAGAATACTTTTTCATATAATTATATGTAGGTTTTATTTCCTTGTTATTTATGGAAAAAGGATCGATTTTCAAGATCGAAAAGGGTAAAAGAGTCCAAAGGAATGGGGGGAAAAATTCCAGATGGCATTAAAATACAAAATAGCCATCAGGAGTTGCTAACCCATGTGTCCAGTTTCTCATCCCTATAAAATCTTAAAAGGACTCTCTTCATACATAGTAACAGTATCCTTGATAAAAAGAGAAGGAAACAGGTAGTTCTCACAGAAAATTTTCTTCAGCAGATCACATCTTTATAGTCAAACCCTTGATTAGGTGGTACTATATATATAAATATATATCTCTATATGTATACACACACATATGTTCCCACTGTGATTGTTTGTTGAAGCCAAAAAAGCATCAGACTGGGCTGAGGGAAATGAGGGCCTGAAGGCTCTCCTTCACCAAAGTATAACTACAGAGATAAATTGTTCCATGGTCCTCTGGTTATTGATATAATACAGCTATCCCTTTTACATTGTGATTTTCCCCATCACAGTTTTGATATATTGCAGGTCAGCATAAGAAATTAAATCAGAATTTTGAGAGAGTTTTGAGGAAGCCACATACTACACACAAAGGCCAACAGACAACAGTAAAAGTTTAGAAACTCAGAAATGTTATATACATATATATATTATATTATACCTACACACACCTATATCATTGTATGATATCAACATATTTTATCTTTTAATACCATAATAATTTAGACTTCTAGTATGAAGGGAGGGCCAAAAATTTTTACACAGATTTTCCATATCAGGAGGGTGCTACGTCCCTAATCCCAGCAGACGTGGAAGGCATAACTATAATAGCTAACATTTATATAGCACTTACTATGTTCCAGACACTGTTCTAAGCGCTTTACATTTGATTTCATCTCATTTGATCCTCACAACCATTCTAGGAAGTTGGTACTATTATTATCCCTACTTTACAGATGAGGAAACTGAGGCAAAGTGATTAAGGGACTTGCCTAGGTCACATACCTTGTCTGAGGCAGGATTTGAACTCAAGTCTTCCTGACTCCAAGCCTGGTACCCTACCTTTCCTAGTTCTCTGCTTCTCTTATAATTTTGGTCGCATTGGTTTTATTTGTGCAAAACCTTTTTAATTTTATATAACCAAAATTATCTGTTTTATATTTTGTAATGCTCTCTATATCTTCTTTGGTCCTAAATTCTTCCTCTGTCAATAAATCTGACAGATAAGTACCACCTAGCTCCCCCTATTAAGTCAGATACAATATAGGGAAATATATGCCCACCCAAGATGTTTGTCACTATCATAATATCCTACACCGAATCCAAATGGAAGAGGGACCCTCTAAAGATAAGGAGATTCTCTTGTTGTTTCAGTATGAAGATAACATTCCACCAATGACATCGGGTCATATCAATGGACTCAATGGCCACTCTAAAGATGTCAGCCAAGCAATCTACAAAGGGCAAGCATGTCACTCAGATTACTTCATTGAATTATATGGTCTGTCCATCCTAGATGAAACAAATCATTATTTGTTTATCCGTTATTAGGGAGTCCCAGGACTGAATAAAAAGAGCTTCCTAGGATCATGGAGATAGAACTAGAAGGAAACCTCAGAGACCGTCAAGTACAACACCCTTGTTTTATTTTATTTTTAATAAGTATAGGTAACATTTATATAGTACTTTAAAGTTTGCAAAGGAGATACATTATCTCATCTGATTCTTACAGCAACCCTAGGCTTTATCTGCATGACTGCTATTTCTTTTTCTTTAATTAAATTATTTTTAGTTTTCAACAATGACTTCCATAAGTTTTAAATTTTCTCCCCACCCCCCCAAGACGGCTTTCCATCTGATATGGGCTCTACACATACATTCCTATTAAACATATTTTCATATTAGTCATGTTGCATAGAAGAAGTATAACAAATGGGAAAGACTGTGTGAAAGAAAAAAAAGCAAAAGAAAACAAAAAAGAAAATAGTCTGCTTCATTCCACATTCCAACCCCATAGTTCTGTCTCTGGATGTGACTGGCATCCAGAGATGTTAAGTAATTTGCCCAAGGTCATGGGCCAGATCATGTTGGGAAAATGGAATTCAGTTTTTTCAGAGTGACCTCTCATCACTAACTTTAATTATTAACATTAATATTTTCCCCCTGATATCTTATGGCTCCAAACTGTGGGACACCTCCAGTTCAGAATAGTCAAAATTGTGAATCATTGATGTCAAAGGGACATCAGAGCCTCTCCCATCCAACTCCTTCATCTTACACAGGAAGAAAATGAAGCCTCAGTAGGCTAAATTCATCCAGGTAGGAGATGTGCAAGGCAGGATTTGAACACAGGAGTCACTGCTATTTATGCTACATCATGCTGCCTCCAGGAACCCAGTGTCAATGGTACTTGTGAGCTGGTTGCACCAGATGGAATAGGTGAGAGATGGGATGAAAGGCAACCTTAAAAAGGTAGGATGGTCTTATAATGAATGAGGTCAAGATATGATAATAAGACTGTCATGATCCATCACTGCACCAGCGTCCACAGAATGCTAAGAGATACAGAGGAAGGCCTCCAGCACATTGGGTAGGTATTCTAAGAAGGAATTACAGAAGAACATTGACAAGAATTGCCAAAGATGAGATTTCCTAGATTGCAAGATGCTTCGGTAGAGAGAATGTGAAAACCAATGAGATCAAATATTATTGAAGTGTGTTTTGAGGGTCCTCGAAGCTCTGACATCCCATGTTCTAAGGGCCCTCCCAGTTCTGACATCCCATATCCTAAGGGCCCTCCCAGCACTGATATCCTGTGTTCTAAGGGCACTCCCAGCTCTGACATCCCCTATTCTAAGGATCCTCCCAGCTCTGACATCCCCTGTTCTAAGGGGCCTCCCAGCTATGACATCCCATGTTCTAAGGGCTCTCCCAGCTCTGTAATCCCCTTTTCTAAGGGCCCTCCCAGCTATGACATTCCCTCTTCTAAGGGCCCTCCTGCCTCTGGCATCCCATGTCCTAAGGGCCCTCCCAGCTCTAGCATCCCCTGTTCTTTTTTTTAAATTAATATCTTTTATGATTATTAAAGATAAAACTGAACCCAAAGCTATTATTTTAGTTTGTTCCCACTGAAATTTTACATGACTTCATTTGTTTATAATTCTAAGTTATACATTTCATTCACCGTTCTATATTTTATATTATGGCCATGATTTTAGGAACCTGATAGGAATTTGACCCAGCAATGGATCACCTCTAGAACAAGAAGTTCTAGGAAATGAAACCACTTCCTAAGAATTGTGACTACCATTAGTGCTTGTTAATGCTAGAACAAAAGCAACATTTTAAGTTTAAGGATTCTAAATTTCCAAAAAGACTGTAGTTACTGAAATAAAGTTGTCGGAATGTTAGGCCATTCCCATGATTGATCTGCCCCCAACACTCAGTTTTTCAGTGAAGTGAGTAGGATAGAGCAGATGGCCTCTCAAGTCTATTACTCTTACCCTAAATCTATGATCCTATATAAAGATAGCCTAGGAGGGGGTGGCTAGGTGATGGAGCGAATAGAGCACTGGTCCTGGAGTCAGGAGGACCGGAGTTCAAATCCGTCCTCAGACACTTAACACAAAAAAACTAGCCATGTGACCTTGGGCAAGTCACAACCCCAATTGCCCTCCAAAAAGCAAAAAAAAAAAAATGATAGCCTGGGAATCCTAGCAGATAGAAAGGATATTTGAAGGACAGGAGAAAGCACTTTCAAGAATATCCTTCAGCCTGTAATTTAAATCTCTGAGGCCTCTTCGAGCTTCCAAACTATAAATCTCTTATTTTAAACTTGTTCAGTCCCAAATCAAAACCTGGTAAAAGCCTTTAGAAGCTAGAAGATTAAACCAGAATAAAATCAAGCACGTCTATGCATGACAAGAAGAGAACTTACTGGAGTAAGGTGCCCTGAAGTTTTCCCATAGGATTTGGGGTATGCTGAATGACCTCTTAATATTGAGCTGGCCAAGAATTTAGAAGATACTAAATCATTTGGGAATGTGAAAGATAACAGGAGAAGTAATGTCTCCAGATGTTAACATCCCCTGTTCTAAGGGCCCTCCCAGCTCTGACAGCCTCTCTTCTCAGGATCTTCCTAGCTTTGACATTTCATGTTCTTAATGCTGCCTTGAATGTGCTATCCTGTGGTCTCCCCCATCAGCCCATGAGGTAGTTCCTCAGGAATATGCCATTTCCCTTCTCTGCCTCCCCTGTTAGCACAGCCTAGGACACTGGGTGGGAGGGGCCCTAATAGCTGCTAGCTCAGTCCCTCTTGCAGTCAAGCAGCCATCCTCACTCCCACTGGCATTTCAGACTGTGAGCTCTGTCAGAGCTCAGAGGTTTCCAGCTCAGTCTTCCAGATCAAGGAGAATCTCTTCCACAGATTCCGTGAGGGGAGCTGGCTCAGCCTCTTTTTGGATACCTCCATACCTCCAATGACAGACAGCTCTTAGTAACTCCTTCCTTATTTGGTGTCAAAATGTGCCTTTCTGTGTCTTCCCCCCAGTGTTCCTATTTCATTCTCCTGGAGAAGCCAGACTAGTCTCATCCTTCTTTCAATTACTCAAAAGCCAGTTCTCATGTCCTTCCTCCCTGAGTCTTCTCTTCTCATTCCAATTTCCTCTGACATAACCCCACATAACACGGTCCCTCACCTTCTTGCACCGTTTTTCTGGATACACTCCAGTTTATCAATGTCCTTCCTATAAGATGGCCACACCTACACCTGTCCACAGGTGATCCCTGCTGCTCACTGAGATTGCTGGTGATGCTTTAGTAATTCCTGGGTGTAAGGAAGTGAGCAGGAGGGAGGAGATGGTCCCACTTAAAGCAGCATTCCCAGGAACTGAACCCAGCAGTTTGCAGGAGGGCATTCCCAAGGTTGCCCCTTCCTCTGTAACTAACTATATACTTAGGTCACAACTCTTAAAATTAGAGAAAACCTTGTTTTCCTTTTGCTCTAAGATGGGGGCCATAGTCTGTGGCTGGGCAGGGCAGGGTTTCTGACAGGAAACAGGCAGGTGTCTGTAATGGGTTAAAGGTAGGTAGGATCTGTGATGGGCAGGGAAATAGGATGCCCACAGCAGCAGCGCTGGCCCTCCTCAACAGGGGATCACCATCTCTTTGCCTGACCATCGCTTCTGCAAGCCCAGGGGCACGCTGCTCTCTTGAAAGTTGCCCTCATGCGGAACCAACGGGCCAATATATTTAAACGGGTAGCTGTCCTTGTATTCGGTGGAAAATTCATGGTCAGGCTGAGGGGGTAGGATGTGGGTATATTTAACCTAAGGAGACACAAGAAGATCCCCCTATGATGTCAGGGATTCCCCATCATCCCTTCACTCAGTCCCCATAACCAGACATAACGTTGGCAGTCTCCAGCCTCATCTATGGTCATTGTGAACTCTGACCAGGGCAGTGCTGGGACTTGGGGTTGAAGAGGTCCTAGGGAACAAATTTGTGAATGCAGAAGGGGAAAAGAGCGTGATGGAAGTGATTTGAGGTCCTCACCCACCCCACCTATCAGACTTGGTAATAGATTTGAGTAAATTACTAAAAGATATCTCCCAAAGTAGGGACTAAGGAACAGGAGTATTCAGGGACAATGGGGAGAATGATCCTCTGTCCTTCCCTCCCTCTCCCCAAGGCCCTGGGCCTGTTACCCTCTCCTTTATCTCCTCAGGCACTGGATTTCTCTTGACTGAATGTGGTCCCAACTGCCTCGAGGTTGTCATGAAATCCATCTCTGTGGGCAAGAACTAAGGGTGAAGAGGGGGCTTGAAATCCTAGAGTTAGGGGACTGACCTAGGGGATCTCTAGGCCTGAAGGAGCTGACAGGGGGGTAGTCAGCCTATATCTCAAGCCTTAAGGTTAGAGTGGTCCTTAAAAACCCAGCCTCCCAGGAACCCAGCAGGAGGCCCTAGCCTGAGCAGAAACCTTGGGCCCTTTGTCCCAGCTAGCTGGAGAGTCAGGGCCAGGCAGGGCACTCAATAACCCTGGCAGACAAACGCCCATAGGTTCTAAGGCCTCACCATTAGTACCAAACTTGACATTACTTTCCAAGAGGAAACGACTCTTAACTATCCCTGATGAAGGTGGTTGGGGGTATGAGAAACACTTCTGGTGTGTGGTGACCATGGCTTTCGGCTTCGGATTTTTCTCTCCTAAGATCACATGACTTTCTAGTACATTGATTCGTTCCCTGGTGCCTTCTTCAGGCTTCATCTAGGAGAGAGCAGAATGGAAACAGAACCTCAGGTGTTAAGGAGAAGATAAAGAGACTGACCTACCTGGAAGGTAGGACCCCTTTGGAGTAGCTAAAAGAAAGAAATCAGTCAGCTGAAGGAAGGCCTTGAGTGCCAGGGTAACCATTTTAGGAGGTAAATAGCTGGCTAAGAAAATGGTACCTGGGGCGGCTAGGTAGGGAAGTGAATGGAGCATCAGCCCTGTAATCAGGAGGACCTGAGTTTAAAGCCGGCCTCAGACACTTAACACAAAAACTAGCCGAGTGACCTTGGGCAAGTCACTTAACCCCAATTGACCTACCTTCCCCCCTCCAAAAAAAAAAAAGAAAATGGTATCTGAGGGATACTATTGCCCAGTGGATAGAGGACCAGCCCAGGAATGAGTAGAACCTGACTGAGTTCAAATCCAGCCTCAGATATTTACTAGCTGTGTGACCCTAAACAAGTCACTTAACTCCAATTGCCTAAAAAAAAAAAACAGGAAGAAAAGAGTATCTGAGAAGATCTAGAATTTTTAAAGCATTGTGGTACAATAGAAAGAGTGTGCCTTCTAAAATCAGAAGACCTGGGTTCTAATTTCTTCTCTACTGGCTCACTAACTTGGTGATCTATGGCCAGAGGTGTACTGGCAAATATTAAACCACCAGTTCCATGGGGGGAGGGCCAAGAGGGGCTTCCATCACATCTGTAAATTTAATCTGCATTATTACCACTTTCTCCATCACTTTAAGTCTAGACCATGAACAAAATAACAAGCCCTGATTTGTAGCGTTTGCAGATTTCCAAAATCTAAATGCTCATGTTAAAAACTTAACAATTAGGTTAGAGATGGCTCCAGCACACCTTGCTTTGGGCCCTCCATCCCTTCATCTGTAAAATGAGAAAGCAGTTACAGGGGTGGGGAAACTTTGGCCTCAAGGTCCTCAAGTCCGGCCCTTTGATTGAATCCAAACTTCATAGAACAAATCCTCTTAATAAAAGGAGTTGTCCTGTCAAACTTGGACTCAGTCAAAAGGTTGCACCCAAGGACCTAGAAGGCCAGCTCAAGGTCATAAGTTTCCCCTGGAGATGGCCTCTGAGGTCCCTTTCAACTTTAGATTTTTATTTCTATGACCACAACTTAAAATATAAGAATGATGGAGCTGTTGGTCAGGGATGAAGAGGACCTATAGAGATCTATTAAAAATATTTGCCTAAGGGGTGGCTAGGTAACACAGTGAATAGAGCACCGGCTCTGGAGTCAGGAGGACCTGAGTTCAAATCTGACCTCAGACACTTAACACTTACAATCTGTGTGACCTTGGGCAAGTCACTTAACCCCAATTGCCCTGCCCTCCCCCCTCCAAAAAGAAAAGGCAAAAAATTTTTTTGCCTAAAGTTTGGTTAATTTGAGCAAAAAGCCCTCAAGCTGAAAAAAGTGAGAGGCTCACTCCCAGGTTTTCAGTCAATAAACATTTAGTAACTACCTACTATGTGCCAGGCACTGTACTAAGTGGGAGAAACAAATACAAAAAAAGAAAAACAATTTTTACCTTAAAGTAGCTTTAAATCTAATGGGTGAAGACAACATAAAGAAGGAAACTGAAAGGGGGATGGGTAGGGGAAAAGAAGGTACTGAGCTCATGGGCATGATGAAGTCCAAAGAGCCAGGTGGGAAATGAAGACACACCCCACCTACTCCTTTGCAGAGGTGAGGGAGGAAAGGAGAGGAGGTCTATTCCTGCCTGCAGAAGATTGCTTATAATGTCAGATTTGCTGAATTTGTTTTTCCTTGTTACCCTTTTTTATTTTTTTAATCCTTTGTTATAAAGAATGGCTCTCTGACTGGGGGTGGGGGAAAGAGAGGAATACAAGGGGAAATCTAGGCAACATAGAAATAGGAGATAGCAATAAGAATCAATTTAAGGGGGGGAAAAGAGGCTGAGATTAAAAACTACCCATGTAAATATCTAAAAGTGTAGTGGGAGAAAGAAAGCAAGAAGGAAGGAAGGAAGGAAGGAAGGAAGGAAGGAAGAAAGAAAGAAAGAAAGAAAGAGAAAGAGAAGAAAGAAGGAAGGAAGGAAGAAAGAAAGAAAGAAAGAAAGAGAGAGAAGAAGGAAGGAAGGAAGGAAGGAAGAAATGGAATAAAGAAATAAAAGGAGGAAAGAAAGAAAAAAGAAGAAAGGAAGGAAGGAAGAGAGAAAGAAAGAAAATGAAGGAAAAAAAAAGGAAGAGAGAAAGAAACGGAAGGAAGGAAGGAAGGAAGGAAGGAAGGAAGGAAGGAAGGAAGGA
>NW_027185588.1:2655465-2667498 GCF_028583685.1 Petaurus breviceps papuanus | reverse complement strand
AAGGAAGGAAGGAAGGAAGGAAGGAAGGAAGGAAGGAAGGAAGGAAGAAAAAGACAGGAATATCAAGGATCAGAATTTAACAGAACCAAGAAGCGCCCAGCAGTAAAATTACCCACAGCCTGAAAATAGTGTGATGGAATGGAAAGAATGTTTACCTCAAGAAATTCACCTAGCTTTCTGTAGGCTTCAGCCATCATGGAAGGGAGTTCAACTAGAAGACCTCTGAGACCCTCAAGTTAAATTCCTGCCTTAGGATTTACTTGCTAGCTTTGTGATCCTGGGTAATCTATTCCACCTGTTTGCCTCAGTTTCCCCATCTGTAAGATGGGGATTATAATAGCACCCCCCCTTTCAGGGATGCTGTGAGGCTCAAAGGAGGTGACATTTGTAAAGAACTAGATAAATACTAGCTATTATCGTGCTGCTGGGGTTCCCTACCTCCTCCCATCCCTGCAGTGATCTACTGCTAAGCTCTGAGAACCCAGAGCTCAGCTGAACGCCCCTAAGTGGCCCCTTATTGCTCCTTCTCAGGCCCAGAAACTCGGTAAGGACAGATTTTCCTCCTCCCCCAAGGCCTTGGTCAGGACCTCTCTGTAACAGCAAGCACCCCAAGTGTCCTCAGGGTTGCTGCCACCACAGGTTCTTGGATCTGCTTTGATAAAGGAAAGCAACTTAAAATGGGTTAACAAGCTTACTTTAATCAGTCAAACATATATCGTTTACCTTGTTCAGGGGAAAAAGGTCAGCACCCTGAACTTCAAAGTACACAGGCAGAATTATCAAGACAGAAACAGATCAAGTAGACAGCTTTCCAAACTGTCCAACCATTACATCCATACCAAATCAACATCTGGGTTTTTCAAAGCCAGGGGGCTCTGGACAACGGCTTCCCAGAATCCAGATCAAATCACAGAACACTTCTCAAAGTGAGCCCCAAAACAAAGCCTCACATCAGGGCTTATATAGCCTTCTCCTGGCTCAGAGAATGTAACAACCTTATTGACCCACTGGCTAATCAAGAAGTATCTACTGAAAAACAAGCCTCCCACCCCAGGCTCCAGGTGCGCTTTTGCCTAGGGGCAGGGAAGATCTTTAAAATTTACATTCCCATTGCACTGTCCCCAGATGCCAAGGTCAGAAGTTACATTTAGGGTGGCTAGGGAAATGAGGAGGGGCAACAAGCAGGTTTGCACCCTCTCTTGATTCTCCTCCTGCTTCTTTGACGGCTCTTTCTTTGTCTCCTTTGCTGGATCCTCATCTGTCATGCTCTCTAATCATAGGTGTCCCTCAGTGTTCTGATCTAGGTCCTCTTTCCCTCTCCTCCTAGGCTGCTTCACTTGATGATCTTGTCAGCTCCCATGGATGTAATCTGATGATTCTCAAATCTACCTTTCCTGCCCCAATCTCTCTGCTGACCTCCAATCTCACATCTCCGACTGTCTTGTAGACATCTTAAACACTGATACATCCAAACCAGAACTCGTTATCTTTCTCTAAGTCCCCACCCCTCCTAACTTCACTAATATCGTCAATGGTGGCACCATCCTCCCATCCTCAGGGTCATACATAACCTAGGAAGCATCCTGGACTCCTCACTATCTCTCACTGAACACATCCAAGCTGTTGCCAAGGCCTGTGGATTTCACCTTTTCAATATCTCTCAGACATGTTCTCTCCCCTGACACTTCTCAAACCCTGGTCCAGGTCCTTATCACCTCATGCCTGGACTATTACAAATAGCCTGCTGATGGGTCTGTCTGTCTCAGATCTTTCCCCCACTCCAATCCATCATCCATTCAGTCACGAAAATTATCTTCCTAAAGGTCAGGTCTGATGATGTCACCTCCTATTCAATAAACTCCCTCTTACATCCAGGATCAAATACAAAATCCTCTGCCCTTCATAACTTTGCTCCTGCCTGTCTTACCAGTCTTCTTAACAACTTTCTCCCTGGTTGGTCCAGTGGCACTGGCCTCCAGGCTATTCCATGAACAAGATACTCTTTGAGCTCTAGGCATTTTCTCTGACTCTCCCCCATGTCTAAAATTCTTTGGCTCCTCTGCTCTGAATCCTGACCCCCTTAGCTTCCTTTAAGTCCTGACTAGCATCATACCTTCTATAGAAAGCCTTCCCCCATCCCCCTTAATTCTTCCCCCAATTAATTATTTCCTATTTATCTGGTATATTTTTTGCACGTTGCCTCCCCTATTAGACTGTAAGCTCCTGGTGGGTAAGAACTGTCTTTGGCTTCTTCTTGTATCCCCCGCACTTCGCACTGACATGTAGTAGGGACTTAAAAGTGTTTACTGATTGGTTGCTTATACAAGAGACAGAGCCCTGGATTGGGAATGGATAGACTAGTGTTGTTTTTCATCTTTGTCACTCACTCATTGTGTGACTTTGGGCAAGTCTCTTCTCTGTGGGTCTCAGTTTCCTTATCTGTAACAAGAGAGGAAAGTGATCCCTGCTTGGCATCTCTCTCCTCCCATCTCCATGGAACCAGCTGTACACTGAGAAGATGGTTAAAGGGTGCTTCGAAAAGTAAAGATTGTCACCCCTCAAATTTCCCACCATCAGGAGAATGGGATCCCTGTTGAGGAAGCAGGGACTGACCCAAGTAAAAAAGTGGTGATTTGTGGTGAAGTTGCTTCTTTCCCGGCATCTTTCAGGGTCTTGGTCTTCCTTTAGTAGTAATGAATCTGCTTTAGTTTGATGTTTGAAGACTGGCTCTGTTTAGGGGAAACATATGTGGGTCCACCAGTCAGATCCTGATTTTTAATCTTCCCACCAGCCTCCCCTATCCAACAGGGACCGTATTCCCCACTCTCTCCCATCCTTGCCTGTCGCTTTCCCTGCCTCAGTTCTATCTCTGACCTAGTCCCTAATCCTGACTCTGCCCTGCCTTGCCCCAGTTGGAACCCAGACCCTGCCCCTGCCTACCAGATGCATCCACAGAAGCCTTGTCCTTGCTACTTGGTAGATAGCCATGGAAATCGCCATCCCCAGGCTGGATGTGCACCTGGAAAATGTTGGCTATAGCCTCTTTCTTGTTATACCTTCCGTGGAGAGATAGGAGAGAGAAGGGCAAAGCGCTGTGGACCAGGCAGAGAAGCACCCAAGTCCCATCTAGAGTCCCATCTAGACCTATTGGTCCAATACACTCCCCAAGTTAGGTCCACACCCTCAACTTTCTTCAGCCATCCTATGATGTAGTGGATAGAACTGAAATCAGGAAAGAGGGACCCTGGGGTTTAAATAACACCTCAGACACTTACTGGCTATGTGACTCCAGGCAAGTCGGTATCTGTAAACTAATGACTCACTCTCTAAGTGCCCAGTTAACTCTAAATGCACAATCCTATGATCCTTCCTATCTTATGCATCATCTCCAATCCTTCCTCAAATTGTCCCATCACTGCTCAACTCTTTGCAACCCTAGACTGTATCACTCCCACCAATCACCTCCTCCATCCACCCCTATTCACATGCTGCTGAATGGAACTGGAGGAAGTCACACAACCATGGTAACTAGAAGACACATGACCAATTCATGTTCTCCAACCTCAACTGGGTCCTTGCTGCAGCAAGGCAGTCTTCTTATTCCTCCCTAACTTATTCCCTGTCTCACTCCCCACAGAAGCTATTCTAAACCTTCCCTTCACTCCTCAAACCTTCCACATTACCCCTTCTACTGTCTCTTACCTGAGGACCTTGCTGAGGCCATTCATCACAAGCTCCCTCTTCTCTCCACCTCAAAACCCCTTGACATTATCTCCTACTCTCTCCCCCTCTCTACCAGTCTCTGACAAAGAAGTGGCACCTTTGCTTGCCAAAGACAACCTTTTTTCATTGCACTTGCTCCCATTCCCTTCCATCTTCTCCAGCAAATTGTAACTTCAGTCAGATCCTCTCTCTCTCTCTCTCTCTCTCTCTCTCTCTCTCTCTCTCTCTCTCAAATTTCTCCAATTTAAAAAAAATTTCACTGGACCCTACCTTCCCCTCATGTTATTATCCTATATCTGTCTTCCATTTCTTAGTCAAACTCTTTGAAAAAGTTGTCTACACTTACAGACTCCATTTCCTTTCCTCTGACTCCTTTTTTAAATTAGTCTTTTTTATCAATATAATTTTAACTTTTCTTCATTTTTTCTTTTAAAATAGATACTTTGCAAGCATTTATTATCTCTTCCTTACACTGAACCCCATCCCAACTGAACAATAAAAAGAAAACCTTCATAACAAATATGCATAGTCCAGCAAAACAAATTCCCATATTGATCACATTCAAAAATGTATGTCTCATTCATTTCTCTCGCAGAAGACCAGTTCCACATTGCTCATTCCCAATCCCTTCCCTTTGCAATCCAGCTTCAAACTTCACTCAACTGAAATTACTCTCTCCACAGTTAATGATCTTTTAATTGTCAGTTCTGATGGTCTTTTCTCATTACTTATGCTTCCCTAGCTTGCTACTGCCTTTGGTCCTATTTGATCACTTCTTCCCCCTGGAGACTCTTTCCTCCCCTCTACCTATTTTTGTGATGCTGATCTCTACTGATTTTTTTCTTGTGTAATGTCTTACTCTCCTTTCTTAGCTGATCCATATCATGTCCCCTATCTGTGGATGTCCCCCATGGCTTTTCCTTAAGCCTTCTTCTCTGCTTTCTCTAACCTCACCAACTCCCATGTGTTTAACCACCATCTTTAGGCAAATGGCTCCCATATCTACATATCTGAGCTTTCATCCTCCATCACCAAATGGCTATTGGATATCCCAAACTCCATACATCCAGAACCAAACTCATTATCTTTCCCTACAAATACAACACTTTTCCAAGCTTCTCTATCTCTACTGAAGGTACCATCATCCTTCCAGACTTCCAAGTTAGTAATTTTGACATTATCCTTTATTCCTTCCTCTTCCTCACCCATCATATTCAAGGAATTGCCAAACTCTGCTATTATTATCATTACCCTTACAGCATCTTTCCTCTCTGACCCCTTGTCCCTACTCATATAGCTAGCTCTCCTGATTCAGGACCCTTATCATCTCTCACCTAGATTTTTGTGACATCCTCCTACCTGGTCTCTCACCATGCTGGAGCCAAAATGATTTTCTCCAAAAAGAGATGTCTCTCCATTACTCAATCAATTCTAGTGACTTCCTTTCTTGGGCTCTGTTCAAATAAACACCTCTTTTTGGCTTTTAAAGCCTTTCACAACCCCATCCCAATCTATCTTCCCAGCCTTCCTGAACATCACTCCCTCTCTCACCATGTGCCTCACACAAACCACTAAATCTACCTCGCTATGGCTTTCACGCCTAGCCTTCATGTCTAGAATGTACCCCCTCTTCACCGCTGGCTCTTGGGGTTCCTCTCTTCCTTTAAGATGCTGCTCAGGTACTGTCTTCACAAAACCTTTCTTGACCCCAATTGCTAGTGCCCTCCCTGCCAATCTACACTATATTTACTTTGTTATGAGTCTCTTTTTATTTTTCTTATGTATGCTTCTATATCTACAGCTTGTCTCCTCCCATTAAACCTTTAATGAGCAGAGATTGTTTCATTCATTATGTTTACAACTCAGTTCCTAGTACAAAGCCTGCCACATAATGGGCACATTATACATTTGTTGTTTAACTAAGTGATAAACATTCCCCAGAGGGCCTGGGAGGAATAATTCTGTGTACTGGGAGGGATGAAAAGCAAGACGAGAAAATAAGTAGGAGAAAAGGAAAGTGAAGG
This sequence comes from Petaurus breviceps papuanus, assembly GCF_028583685.1. Classification (NCBI taxonomy): domain Eukaryota; kingdom Metazoa; phylum Chordata; class Mammalia; order Diprotodontia; family Petauridae; genus Petaurus; species Petaurus breviceps. The sequence goes on along the minus strand of NW_027185588.1, from coordinate 2,661,751 downwards.
AAAAAGGAGAGAAGAGATTGGAAGAGAATAATGAAGAAAAAGAAGGAGGGGAGGAGGGGGAAAGGAAAGGGTGGAGGAAGAGAGAAGAAAAGGAGATAGAGGGGAGGAGGAAAGGAAAGGAAAGGGGAGAAAAAGAAGAAAACTTCCCTCCTCCAAAAAGCAAAAAGGGGGGGGGGAAGGGGAAAGAAGAAAGAGAGGGAAAAGGAGACAAGAAAGTAGTGAGGAAGAGGAAAAAGTAGGGGAGAAGGAAAAGGAAGAAAAAGAAGAAGAAAGATTCAGAAAGGGAAAAGTGCAAGAATGATGCCTGGAAGAAAGGGGTAAAGCCTAGCAAACAGAAGTAAATTTGAGGCCCCTGCCAAATATTTGTATGTTTGAGGAGAAGAGGGTCATGTTTCTGTAACTCTCGGGTCCCTTCTAGTTGGAACAGCATAAGTTAATAATGGTGGAACTTCAGGCACTGGCTTGAGACCCGAAGGCCCAGTAGCTTCCCAAGAGGAGATGCCTTGGAGAGGGATGAGGTAGTGGTATCAGCAAGGGAGACTGAGGCCCCTTCCCAGTTTGAGCCCCATCATGGGTTTTCTTGGGACAGCACAGGTAGATTTTATCCCTCCATTTGGAGCTACCTCTCATTAGGATCTTAGCCATACCTGTGCTGGGGCAGGTCCTGCAGAGTATAGGCATTCTTCTGCTCTGAACAGATTCCTTCTAAGCCAATTTTGGAGTCTCCTAACTGCAGGTGGGAATTCAGCTGCAGACAGATAGGCACATAGTCAGTGCGAGTGCTGAAACCAGAGATGGCTTATTGCACTCAGTGAGGCAAAGGTTTACCTTCTCACAGAGGTGGGTAGGAGACATATATTTTCCTTGGAATTCCTCTCGATAGGAGGTATCTGGAAAAGGCTCCATTCCCCACTTCAGGGGAGAAGGTCCTCCTAGCAACAGTATAGATGAAAGGGGGTGGGGAAGAACAGAGACAGAGATCAGAGCAAGAAGAGATTTTTGAGGAGTGAAGCCCAGAGACAGAGGGAAGTGGGGACAGAGAATCAGGAAAAAAATGGGGCCCAGATGAGACATGGAGAGACAGAATCAGAAAGAGAGAGATATCAGAGCAAGAATAGTTGGAGAGCAGGGTGGAGAGAATAGAAAAACAGAGAAAGAGAAAAGAAACAGAGAAAAAGGACAGAACAGAAATCAAGACAGAGATGAAGACAGAGACAGACACAGAGCAGAACAGAAAGAAAAAAAGACCAGACAGAAAGGGAGACAGAGACAGAAAGGAAGAAGACAGAGATACAACAGGGACGGAGGTGATTAAAGAAAAACAAGAGACACAAAGAAAGAGGGGTACAAAGAAGGAAGGAGAAGGGTGGCCAGGTAGCACAGCAAGTAAGAGCACCAGCCCCAGTGTCGGGATGACCTGGGGATCGAATCTGGGCTCAGACACTTAGCACCCACCCAGAAACACCTGGCTGTGTAACCTTGAGCAAGTTACTTAACCCCAATTGCTTAAAAAAAAAAAAAAAGGAAGGAGAGACAAAGAAAAGACCAAGAAACAGAAATGGAAACAAGGGAGGATCAGGACAAAGAGGAAAGAGGAAGACCAAGAGGAGACAGGGGAGTGAGAAAGATACACAGAGACATTGTCTGTTTTCCATGATCCCAGTAAAACTGAGAGCAAAGGAGGATGGGGATTATTAGCTTCATTTTTACAGAAGGGACATTGCACCAGTGGAGGAGGATGAGGACTCACACAAATTCACTTAACAAGACAGTAACTGTTTGGGGACAAAAACCCGGGTCTCCTGCCTCCCAGACTCAGGGTCTTTTCATCGCAGAAGGTGCATGTAGGGTGTGAGGTCAGGACAGGTAGGGAAAGAACAAAGGTGAATCTTCCCATGAAGAAAGCCCAGCTTAGGTTCTGGTGAAGACTGTGCCCCCCCTCCCACTCCCTGACTGCTTACTGACACCTGAGAAAGGGTTTTAGGGAAGTCAAGTGTGGTTGGATCTCCAAGGAGAGGGAAATATTTCAGCTTTACCATCCATCCATTGTCCTCTCCTGATTTCCTTGGGAGCTGGGGACAGGAGGCAAAGGTGGGGGGGAAAGAGAAGCAGGAAGAAGAGAAGCTGAGACTATGGGCCCTTTAAGACTATGGCCAGAGCAAAGGGGGGACCAGAGCCCAGGTCAAGACAGGTTCTGGAAAGGTCCAAAGCCTAGGGCTTGGAGCTGGGGCAGAATTAGGGTGCCCCCCTCACCCAGGTGCAGGGAAGGTGCTGGGGCTTGGGGAAACCGTTGCTGGGGCACGAAGACCTGGCGATTGTGAGACAGGGGGATCCCCAGTTTGTCTCTGTCTCCACTGGGGAAGCTATCTTTATCGAACTGCCTGAGGGCTTCCTTGGTGAAAGGATTGAAGTCCTTGGGTCCTGGGTAGGTATACTTCTCTTGGAAAATGGTCTTGAAGACATTGATTCGGGGGTCTCCGTGCATCTTCAGGTGGCTTGTCTGTATCAGTGGGCTGGCACTTGATCGCAAGTTGATCGTTTCATGGACAGGAAAGGCTGTGTGCATCTCACTGCTGATCTCTCGGATCTTCTCCAGGTCCTGGTGGAAGAGCCCCTTGCTGGGGCCTGGCAGGAAGGGGGTAGCCGCATAGACACCCCAGTGGGCAGGGAACCAGCTGCCAAAAGTAGTCTTCATACACCCTTCCTGGAGGCGGGGGTCAAGCCCAATTTTGAAGTGGGAGGACTTAAGGAATTCAACTCTGGGGAGGGGAGCAGGGAGGAGCTTTGGGGAGCTGTCAGCCATCGCGGTCTCACAGAAGGAACCAGGTGGCAGTTTGGGCCCAAGTCAAATTTCAGGGGCTATGTACCACTGTCCTGCCAATGAAAGGAGAGAACACATGGTTACCAATGTTGGACTTAATTCATCAATTTAATCACTCATTCATTTAACACACATTTATTAAAGGGTCACCTCTCTAATATGGAAGAGGAAGAGGAGGAACATTTACATAGCTCTTACTATGTTCCAGGCACTGTGCCAAGTGCTTCCAGAGATTATCTCACCCTCTTCAACTTTCTTTTATGTGTCGTTTTCCGCATTAGAAGGTAAGTCCTTTAAGGTCAGAGACTGGCTTACTTTCTACTCCAATCTGTGTACTCAGCTCTCAGGGTCACTACCTGGTATATAGTCAAAGCATAATAAATATTTGTTGACTGACTGACTAAAGGTTACTGGTGCAAAGAGTTCTGGGAGAGATACAAAGTTAAGACCTGGTCCCTGCCCTCAAAAAGCTTGCAGTCTAGTAGAGATTATACCATCTGGTAACTAGAAAACACAATATTGCTTAACTGTAATATAGAAGCATAAAACTCTAGGGCTGAAGGGGAAGGTCCTGAATGACCCAGACCCCAGGTCAGCCTTGTGCCCAGCTTCCCTGCTTTCTGTCCTACTTTCTGAGAAAAAAAAAAAAAGTTTGGCCCAAGCACTATTCGTAAAACAGTGGGAGCAGTCTGAAGGGACTTAAGACTCTAAAATCCTTATCCCCCATTCAAACTCTAGAGGAGCTGGGAAAGTCCTTCTTTGAAGTTTTGTAATTTGGAGTTAAAAGATTTTAATTTGTTTGAATAATTGTTTATCGAATTGACTTGAACTAAGGTAAAATTCATCCCCCCCAGGGGGTCAGTGGGGCAGCCAGGTGGCACAACGGATAGAGTGCTGAGCCTGTCAAGAAAACTCAGTCTGACATCAGACACTTGCTAGCTGTGTGACCCTGGGCAAGTCTCTTTACCCTGTTTGCCTCAGTCTCTTCATCTGTAAAATGAGCTGGAGAAGGAAATGGCAAACCGCACCAGTATCATTGCCAAGAAAACCCCAAATGGGGTCTGAACAGCAACAACCCAGGGGTCAGTAATCAGCCACCAGGTAAGGAAGTTTTTTAAACCCCAAGACCTTGATTTCAAGCACACAGTAAATAGAATCGTGATATGAGTCTGGATGGAACCTCAAAGGCCAACTAGTGCCACTCTGACCAGGAATCCCCTCTACAATATTCCCCACAAGTGGGCATTTCTTTAAGACAAGGCTCAGGCACCAATTTTTGTAGGAAGCCTCTCTCAAATCCCCCCCCCTTTCCCAATTGTTAATATCCTTTTTCCCACTTTACTTTGTAATAAGCTACTTTGGATACATTTACATTCATTAGCTTTATGTTTATACTTTATGTATTTATATGTGTTGTCTCTCCCATTAGTCAGTAAGATCTTTGGAAGTAAAGATTGTTCTATTCCTTGTACTGCCCTCCTCCACAGTCCAGCACATAATAGACCTTCAATAAATACTTGTTGATTGATTGAAGATTTCCTGTGCTTTGGCATTTAACTTCCTTCAGAGGAAACCCATTCCATGTTGGGGTGGCTATGAAGATAAACTCTGCCCATACATGGAACCTAAACTGGTCTTGAGTCTTAGATTTAAGTCTTAGACAGTCATCTGTAGAAACTCCCTCCCTACCATCTAATCAACTAAACTGGTCTTAACCATTTGGGGTATTGTTTACTAGAGGCATCATGGCATGTACTAGGAAGACCTGGGATCAAATCTTGTCTCTACCCACATACCTGCTGTGTGACCCAGCACAAGTCACTGAATCTCTCAAGGCCCTAATAAGTCTCTCTGAAACTAAAAATTTCAGAAAAGGGACCCGCTGACCTGCATCAGTAGAGGGAAATTCCTTCTGAGAGTTCCCTGCAGGAACAAAATCAAATCACAGGTAGAATCCCTATCTGTATTATTTTTTTACATCATGAATTACAAAATCAGTTTGAGGACAAATTACTTGCCTTGGGCATCATATATTCTAATTACAGCTTTATTGGTCCCTCTTCTTTGAGGCAATCTGTATTGTCAGTGTCCTTCCCAAGATTTGACTCGAGAATGGTTCTATCTCCCTGGAGGCCTAGTGAGCCATTTAAAGGACTCTATCTCTTCCAGAAGGAAGGCAAGTACACAAGAGGCCTTTTGTATCCTAACCCAGTGTGGCCTCTGTCTCTCTTAAATGCAGTCTTAGTAAGGCTGCATTAAGAAAGGGAGAGTTGGGAGATGATACTTTCAGGTCTGGGAGTCATATTTATTAACCACCTAGTGTGGATGGGGTGGGAGGAGGGGCAGTGACTGAGATGGTGGAGGGCTCTGAGTCCACATCAAAATAGGACTAAAGGAATTAGGGATGTCTAGGTTGGAGAAGAGAAGACATGAAAGCCGTCTTCAAGTGTTTCAAGGAAGAGAAATTAGGCTGATTCTGCTGGATTTCTGAGGAATGAACTGGGAGAGAACTAGATGGAATTTAGGCTTGAGGTAAAGAAAAGTCCTAACAATTGGAAGTTTCTAGTAGATTAGGCTGCCCCAGGAGGTTGTGAATTCCTTTGCCCCCAAGGTCTTCATTCAAAGATTGGCCTGACTCTTATCTGGCACACGGCTGAGGAAATTCTTGTTTGGGTGTGGGGAGGACAAGCTTGCCTTCTAACTCAGAGATTCTGTGACCTTGCTGGGGTCAGGAATTTTGTGATTTAGGATTTGGGGCTGCCAGAATTGTATTCCCGATTTCAGTCTCCTAGACCAGTGGTGTCAAACTCAAAAAGAAACAGATCCCTTCAGGCCACAGACTGATTTAGAAAACCACAAGCTAACATTGTCTATGTTGTATGATATGTTTATTGATTTTTGTTGTTAAACATTTCTCAAATACATTTTAACTGTAGCAGCCCACAGGGTCTATTTAACAACCCCGTCCTAGAGACTATTCTAGTCCCATTTTATAGAGAACACCTAGGGAAAGATAGGCTGAGACCCTGTCTTGAGCCCCCTCCCTACAAACCTCCTCCCTTTTCAAGGTCAAGCACTCACTTCTCCTTCCACCACGGTTTCAGAGCCTGGAGGATAGAGGCTCCAGGATCCCACTGACACATTTGTAATCCAAGAGCCCCCTCCTACCTGCTACCCACTTCTGCCACCTCCCTCTTCCTCTGCCAGACAGAGCCCCAACATATCACAATGGATCCTTGGCAACCCTCAGGTGCAACATGGAAGAACCCAGGGCCAGGAAGGGGTTCAAGTCTCTGTCCCAGTCTTCCTTCAGGCTTAGAATGGCCCTTTTCAAATTCTGGGTTTCCATCTTCCTCTGGAAAATGTGGGAAACAACATCTCCCCCCCCCCCCCCCCCCCCCACCCCCCACCCTCTACCCCCCCCCCACCCCCCCCCCCATCCGCACCCTCCCCCTCTCCTCCTCC
>NW_027185588.1:2610210-2655065 GCF_028583685.1 Petaurus breviceps papuanus | reverse complement strand
CCCACTTTTGGGAAATGTGCCTTGTAAAACTGTAAAGCACCTTTGGAATTTGAACTCAATATTATTTCTGAGTGTGCAGTCTGGAGAAAGCCCTGGATTGAGGGCCAAAAGAAATGCCATCACCAGGTAATTTTCTTTTTTTACCTGAGGCAAGATTGTAACATTCTCTGGCTCATACGGCTACCACCCTAGCTGTGTCTCTCATGGATTCTTTTTTTTTTTTTTTTTGCCTTTTGGTGGGCTATTGGGGTTAAGTAACTTGTCCAAGGTTACCTGGCTAGTTTTTTTGTGTGGGTGTTAAGTGCCTGAGGCCGGAACCAAACTCAGGTCCTCCTGACTCCGGGGCCAGTGCTTTACTCACGGTGCCACCTAGTCACCCCTTCTCATGGATTCTAACAGTAAAATTGATCTCCCTGTCTCCTCTCTCCTCACTCCAGTCCAACCTCCACGCAGCTCCCAGAATGATTTTTTTCTGAAAGGTGCCCTTCTGCCCAAGATGTCACCTTTCTAACTCAATAAACCCCAATGGCTCACTACCCCCTGGATCAAATATAAAGTTTTTGAATTCAGGGATTTATATCTCTTTAAATCTTTAAATTTTTAAAATTTAAATCTCTTTCCTTTAAATCTCTTCCCCCACCAAATTTTTTTAATCTCTTCATAACCAGGCCTCCTTCTACTCTTCCAGTCTTCTTTCAATTTGCTTGTCTCCAAAATTCTACAATCCAGCTACTGAGGTTAAATGACTTGTCCAGGGTTACACAGCTAGGAAGTGTCTGAGGTCAAATTTGAACTCAGAAAGATGAATGTTCCTGATGCTAGGGCCCACTGTGCCACCTAGCTGCCCTGAAGAAGAGACTAGAGCTATTAAAAATTTATTTACCTGACCCAAAGTATAGTGGTCATTGGGACATTGATAGAATTCCTGCAGAAGCACATGAGAATCCCAAATATGTGCTTGTACATAGCCTGACACAAGACACCCCAAGAGTGAACGCCTCCAGACTTGGGGATTGCCTCCATGATAAGCTCCAAAAGCTCAAGTTGAGTTCCCAGTCTCAAGCTCAAAGAGTTCCCCAAGTTCAAATGTTTAGGCACTGCCCTCCTAGAGAAAGAGAGCATGTTTGGGTGCAGCAAGCATGGTCCTTAGAGACAAAGAAGAGGATAATCCACACAACTCTTATATAGCAACTGAAAAAATGCTGGGCTTGGAGTCACAGGCCCTGGATTCAAATCCTGACTCTTTCACTGGGCAAGTCACCTTAACTTCTCTGGGCCTCAGTTTCCCTCAGTTGTAAAAGGAAGGTTGTGGACCAGCTGACCATGAAAGTCTCTTTCCACTCTAAGTCTATGCTCCAGTGAATTATTCAGTCAGTACAAGTGAACCCAAGGTGAAAGAGAGTGGCTGTTAACAGCACCCCAAGGGTGTTTTCCTCTGAAGGGGGGTGGGGAGTGCATAATGAACTCTTTGAGTGCTTTATAAAGTTCTTATGTTTGTTCATGGACTCCTGTGCCTCCTTGGGGTCTTATTCATTTCCTGAAGGGTGAACTAACTCATCTGTAAAATGAGCTGGAGAAGGAAATGGCAAACCGCTCTGGTATCTCTGCCAAGAAAACCCCAAATGGGGTCAGGGAGAGTCGGACATGACTGAAACGGCTGAACAACAAAAATGGGCAAATTAAAAGCCGTCCTGAGCCACAGTCCCCATACTATCAACTGAAGTGCCCACCAGAGAGAGTTGGGGGCTTTGTTACCCATATTTGGGGAAACCTAGAATTTTTGCTAAGCTTTATTTGAAAGATTTCCCTTGAAGTGAAAGTCTAGAACTTAGAAACCAGGATACCTAAGCTTGATTTTGGAGATTTGCCCTTGTGTGGGGAGCAGTGAGCCAAAGATGGGCCTTGTCTATGTGATCCCAGACAGGGCCCCAGGCAGGCTTTGCATCAGCAAGGTTAACATGGAAGAGGTCTTTCTTCCCGAATTTAGTCCCCCTCTAAGGCTTCATATCTTGCCTCATTTTGGATACTCACTGACCCTTTAACACCCCACTGAGGATGACTGATCTAACCGCGGCTCAGTCAGCCAGAGAGCCAGAATATCCTAGCAGCCCCAGCTGGGAAGGAAGCCATCAGGCAAACCTGGGGCCCCTGGAAAGGGGAAACCGTGAGGCTCCAGAGATGACCGCAGGTACTCTTTTCAGTGGAAGTAGCAACAGCAGCAGCTGATGGACTTTGCTAGAGGGAGGGAGAACTAGAGAGGGGCCCCACAGCACAGCAGAAAGAATGCCTGGAAGATCAGGAGTCAGAGCACCAGAGTTTGAATCCTGTCTGTCCCAGCTACCTGTATGAACTTGGACAAACCACTATCCTCTCGGGATGCCTTGCTTTCTTCATCTGAAAAATATTCAGCTCAGACTACATGCCCAATAATATCCAGCCCTGCATCTATGATCATATGAAGACTGGAGCAGAGCAAATGTCCGGATCGAAAAAAAAAAAAAGGGAAGAGAAATTAATTTACAAACTAGCAATCTCTGATAATCTGCTCTGGAATTTTGCCAGGAATTCCAGTAAAGCATCCTTGCACATTGTTTGCAAACTCTGTTCTCTTCCCCCCTTTTATTTTCTTTTTTTGGAAAATTGGGGCAAGCCTAGATTCGACAGCAGTTTGTCTAAAATAGGCCTTTGAGTAGATTGCAAACTCCAGATGAGTCCATGGTCAGTCAGTCAGCCAGAAAAGTTAATTCCATCTTGGGATGCATTAAGCCGAGCATAGCTTCAAGAAATAAGGAGGTGATAAACCCTTCTTTATCTGGATCCTCCTCCCCCACCTTTCCAGGCTTCTTACACTCCTCCCCCACTTACCCTTCCACCCAGTGACATTGGCCTCACACAAGAGCTCCATCTCTCAGCTCCAGGAATTTTTCCTGGCTGTCCCCCAGGCCCTAAATGTTCTTCCTCCTCATCTCTGCTTCCTGGCTTCCTTTAAATTTCAGCTAAAATCCCACCTTCTACAGGAAGCCTTTCCCAATTCTTACTCCTACTGCCTTCCCTCAGTTAATTATTTCTCATGGATTCTGTCTATATCTTTCTGGACATATTTGTTTGCTTGTTGTCTCCCCTCCCATGAGACCATGGATTTCTTGAGGGGCAGGACTGTCTTTTGTTTTTCTTTTTATGCCTGGCTCTAAGGCAGTGCCTGGCACAGAGCAGGTGTTTAATAAATGTTTATTGACTAACTGACTGATCGATCAGCCTTCTGCATTCTGTCCTGCTTAGACCACATCTGAATTCAGTTCTGGGAAACGTGTCCACGTACTGATAAGCTGGAGAATGTCAGAGAGAAGAGTAGCCAGAATGTCAAAAGGCCTTCCCTGAACCCATGAATCCATTGAAAGAACTGAGACTGGGGACAGCTGGGTGGGGGTGAAGTGAATAGAACACTGGCCCTGGAGTCAGGAGGACCTGAGTTCAAATGTGACCTCAGACACTTAACACTTACTAGCTGTGTGACCTGGGGCAAGTCACTTAATCCCAATTACCTTGCCTTCTCCCCTCCAAAAAAAAAAAAAGCAAAAAAAAGAAAGAAAGAAAGAGCTAAAACTGTCCAACCTGTAAAAGGGAGAGGCTCAGGGAAGGCATGATAAGGCTCTTGACATGTCTGCAGGGCCACCATATAGAAGGGAGATTAGATTTGTTTTGCTTGGTCTCAGAGGACACAGGAGCAAATTGGTAGAAGTTACAAAGAGATAAAATTAGAATCATCATCAGGAAAAACTCTAGAGCACTCAGAGCTATATTATAAGTAAACATGGAGTAGGTTGTGTCTTAAATCCTATCTCTTGTCAGCTCACACCTTGCCAAACTCCAACCTGGGTCACTTCCATCATCTGCCTCTCCCACTTAACTCACCCAGTGCTGCTGAACAAATGTCAATTACAGACAGACATTCTCTATTCTCAACTAGGCCCTCACTGCAGCATGGCAATCTTTTCACACTTCCTCTATCCCACTCAGCACAATCCCTTTTCCAGACTTTCTCTTCTTTCCTCAAAGTTCCATGGCTTTTGGGGTATGCTAGTAAATGTTTAAAAGTTAGCTCTCTGGGGCAAAAAAAAATACTGCACTTTTAATTTGAATTTGCATTATTAACATTCAATCCACTACTTTCTTAAGTCTAGACAGTTCACAAAACATATCAAAATCAGATTTGTAGTTCTCACACTGAAAATTTAACAATCTCTTCTGAGCCAGTAGGAACTGTCTTCAGCATATTCCTCTCTTTTGAGGACCTCCCCATAATCTTTGCAATGCCTTTCCCCCTCTTCTTTATTTCAGAACTATTTCCTCCTTTACCCCAGTCTCTGATGAAGAAATGACCCTTCTCTTTACTAAGGATGGATCTTGATCCCCTCTTCGTTCCCATATTCTCTAGCAGTGCCCCACTATTACTATATACTTCTAATTTTCTTTTTCTTCCACCCCCTCTCCCCCAAATACTGGTTCTTTCTCTGCAACTTACAAATATGCCCACATCCCTCCAATTCTTAAAAACAAAAAATTTTTAAAAATCTCACTAGATTCTATCATCCTTGCTCCCTAATGTCTTATGTCTCTCCTCCCTTTCCCAGATAAACACCCTGAAAAAGTTATCTACCCTTAGGGCACCCACTTCCTTACCTCTCACTCTGTCACCATCATTCAACTGAAATATTCTCTCCAAAGTAGCCCAAACTCATGACCTTTCCTCAGTCCTCATACTTTTTGACCTCTCTGCAGCATTTGACTCTGCTGACCTCACCATCTTCCTCCTCTGGGTTTTTGTAACCCTTCTCCTGGTCCTTCTCCTCTGTGACTGCCCATTGCTGACCAGTCATCTTTGCTGGACCATCATCCATGTCATACTCATTAACTCAGGGTGTATCCCAAGGCTCTCTTCTGGGAACTCTTCTCTCCTTACTCTCTCCCTTGGTAACCCCATTAGCTTCCCTGGATTTAATTGTCAGCTCTATCTTAATGATAACACTAGCTAGCATTTATATAGCTCTGTTAAGACTTACAAAGCACTTTCTGCCTGTTATCTCATTTAATATTCACAACAATTCTGTGAGGTAGGTGCTGTTATTAAACCCATTTTGCCAACGAGAGAATGGAGGCAAACAGGGTTAAGTAAGTGACTTGCCCAGGGTCACATAGTATCTGAAGATGGGATTTGAACCCAGGACTTTCTGATTTTAGGCCCAGCTTTCTATCTACACACCACACAGCTGTATGACCCATATGACCTTGGCCAAACCACTTCCCTTTTTTGGGCTTCAGAAAGTTCCTGTAGCTGTCAAGCAAAAAGATTTGGACAATATATAATTTCTAAGGTCCCTTATAGTTTTCCAATCTCTGATCCTTTAATCTGGAAAATTCTGATAATGCTTTTGTTCCTACAGGGCTAGGAATCTACAGCGAGATAGTAATGTATGTAAAGTGCTTCTTCACCTTAAAATTGTTTTGTAAATTTCAGCTGCCTTGACACCCCAGGGCCTGGCCAGCACAGGGAAGCTCCTGGGCCTGCCCCAACCGATAGCTCTCTTTGCAGAGCAGGAAACTCTTTGAAGAGGCCCAACAAGCCACAGGCCCCTCCCCTGGGTTCCCAGCCTTATTTCATGTTACTTCTCTAATTACCCTCTCAATTTCAGCCAAACAAGGTTACCATCTGTTCTGTCTCCTGTCTCTGCATCCTAGCAAAGGATGACATTTGCACCCATGTCTGGAATGTTTTCTCTCTCCTCATCTCTCTGCCTCTTAATTAATATCCCTAATGACACCTCCTATCCAAGGCATTTCCTAATGTTCTCAGTTAGTGCTGGATCCCTCTTGAAATTAATTTGAATTGACTTAATCTAGGTACTCATTGTGTTCCCCCAGGGGAAGCTCCTTGAAGGCCCTGTCTGTTTTGTGTCCCAGACATCTAACACTGATGCCAAGGCAAAAGTAAATATTTGGTAAATATTTGTTAGTACACATAATATTCCTTAATAAATATTTGTTGAACTGAATAAAACTGAATTGAAAGGGAAGCACTGTCACATGGAGGAATGATAAGAACAGCCAGCATTTGCATTGGGCTTGTTATCTTGTTTTAAACCCTGGGAGGCAGGAGCGGTTATCACACCCATTTTACAGATGAGGTCCTGGAGCAAGTCACATTCTGGGTCTCATTTTCCTTATCTGTAAAATGAGGAAGGCGGAGGCCGGCCCAGACGAACTCTAAAGTCCTTTTTTCCCCACTCCATCCCCCGTCCTCGCCTTCAAATCTAAGACAATGGAAATCTATACATAGGAGGTTAAGGTAGAGAGGCCAAGTTAGAGCCGTCCGGAAAGCTACACGGGGCGGGGACTTATGAATGGTCCAACAAACCCCGCCCCTCTGCACTAGCGTTGCCCCCGCCCCTCGCGCAGCGTGCTGACGTCACCACTTCCGGCCCGGAAGTGTTGCCATGGCGGCGCTGAGCAGCTTAGTGTCTGCGCTGGAGTCCTATCGAGGCCGTGACCGCTTGGTGAGGCCCTGGACGGGCTGGGACCGGACCTCGGAGGCGGGGGAGGGTAGCGGGGCCGCGGGCTTCAAACCGTGCCCTCCTCCTCCTCGTTCCCGAGGATCAGCCCGGCCTGCCTGTGGGCTCCGGCCTGGTCCTTCCCGTGGGCCCCGGGTTCCGTGGGCGGGGCTGTCCCTGCAGGCTCGGGACAGAAGCAGTGAAGCCCCTCGGTAGAATGAGTGGGGGTCTCCCTGCGTTTCTGCCCCTCTGGCCTCTGGGAACAGAGGAGACGTGGGCACCCACCCCCTAGCCTCGGGGCAGGACCTCGCTACAACAAAGCCTGTCTTGGGGCTTCAGTTTCCCCATCGGTTCCTTGAGTGGCCGGACAGTTAAAGTGGGAAGAGCCATCCCAAGACCTGGATTCCCGGCGTAGCAGAAAGAGCCCCGGATTTACGGCTGGGGAGGACCTCTGTCAACAATCTTAAATCAGCCAATCATTCCCAAGGCCCGGGACGTGAAAAAGCCAGAGACAAACCCTGCCCTCCGGGAGCTCAAGCGGGACCCCAAACCCGCCGCCCGCCCCCCGGGTGATCTCGAGCCAAGCTCCTCAGGCATCCTTGGGCCGCCTTTTGTAAAATGCCCAAGCGATGGATTTTTAGCTCGGGGTCCACCACCTAGGTTTTCTTTTTAAATATTTTGAGAACTAACTCAACCCAGTTAGTTTCTTTTGTAATTGTATGATTTTAAAAAAAATTTTCATTTAAAGACATTGTTCAACAGAGTGTCCCAGGGATCCATGACACAAAAGGATAAGGGCCACTGGACCAGATGACCTCTGGTCTCTTCCAGTTCTAGGGCCAGTGATTACAGGCTCAGAATGGGAAGGAGTCTTGGAAGCTCCTTGGTCCAGCCTCCTCCTTTTATAGACAAAGTAGTCTGAGGCCCAGAAAAGTAAGTGACCTCAAACTTGCAGTGATAAGTGGGGACCTCTGGATCCAGTCCCAGCCTGCTTTCCTGTTCGCCAGATCACATTGTCATTCGACTCAGTGTTCCAGTGACCTTGGGGTTAATCACTTTTCTGGACCTCAGTTTCCTCCTCTGTAAAATGAATCGATAAGGAGATTATTTCTAACATCCTTTCGAGCTCTAAATCTATGATTTTAGATTTAAAAACCGGTAGCTTTCTCTTTAGAAAGTTGACTAGAACTAGACAATTTTAAGTTTTCTTGTGGCTCTACAAATCTCTTCAAATGAAGGTTACAAGGGTTGGGCTGATGAGGGGCCATTATATATCTGCTGCATGTGAGACCTCAACCCAGGCCTTCCTGGTTCTAAACCTCTCTGACATACTATGTCACTCTAGGCAAACCACTTAATTTTTCAGTTTCCTAGGCAATTCTCTAAAACTTTTATGCTGCAGAGGTGAAGCAGACCTGCATTGGTAGAGTTTCCCATACCCATGAAATCATAAGTCTATTCTGTCCCTGTCCCTATGGCTGCTCTATGTAGAGCCTGTACTCTATTTAGCAAATATGATGTGCTCAGATACAAGGCAGTATGTGGGACACAAATATAAGACACAGGCTGCTTCTTTCATCAAATTCACCATCTAGTAGGTGGCCAGGTCATGGTCTAAACTAAAAATGTTTTTTTTTTTCTACAAGATCAATGCTACTTGTCCTAAATTTAATGGTTATAAAACGGTGCTTTTAGATTTTAAAAACTAGTAGCTTTCTCTTTGGGAGAAGGTTGATGAAAATTCATGTCTCATGGTTTCCTAGCCAGGTCTCTGTCCTCCATAGAAGGCTGCCTACATTTGTATCATTTATCATGAAATATTTAACTTTATTAAAGATTTAGCAAAGGGCTAGTCTTTTACCAGTTATGTAATTTTGTGGCAATGAGGTAGAGAAAAAGAGTCGCTGATACTATAGGCAAAGGTAACATGACTCCATCTTGCAGTAAAGTACAAATCATTTTGGAGACTTGTGTTATGTACTTGAGTGACTGATATATTTGCTTGTCAAGAGAATTCTAGATTTACTGTATGTAGCCTGAGAAAGTTCCAAAATGTTTACCAACTGTTTCCTGACCATTTTTGCGGGTGGTATGCTATACAGATTGCTACAAGGTGCTTTTTTTGTTTCTCTGCTTCCTTTTTATCCTAACCATCTTCCAGATAAGTGAGCATACAGATATCCTTGGGTTCACACTTATCAAGTAACACTGAAGTAGTTCTTTGTCCTGGGGGTTGGTTTCAAATTCATATCTCCAGTGCTTCCCAGGCCACCTGAGTCACATTTTCCACTTTCCAGTAACACACGAGCATTGACCTATGTTTCTTTAGCCTCAGATACAGTTCTACCATTTTGAATTTCTACTTTTTAAACTCAGAATTCATTAGTGCAGTCTTGTCACCCATTACTAATACCAACTAGGGGTTTTATCACGATAGTGTAAATGATCATATTTGAAAAATGAATTTTCAGCATTTTATTGTAATACTGTCTATTTAGCAAATATAATATGCCCAGCACTATGCTAGCTGCTCTGGTGGATAGAAATGAAGTACTGTATAAGAAATGGTCTTTTTTGTCTGGTTGAGGACAGAAGACCTACATGTATTATGGAGCTTAAAACCAAGATAGTTACTAAAAGTGATAGTTGAGTACTACAGATAAAGCATAAATTAATGCCCTACTTTCTCATGCTTGCTGCCTCTGCTTTGCCACAGATTAGGACCTTGAGCTATGGCTGTCAGCTGATTGGTGGGCTCCTGGCTGAGCAGTCTTCTGTCAGATCTGAAGTAGGGAAGAGGCTTCTGGTGATTTCTGCACAGCTCAGCCACTGCAGGACCGTCTTGCGGTTGTTTGATGACCTGGCTATGCTTGCATACAGCAGGCAGTATGGCCTGGGTGCTAAGGTAACCACATCAGAACTATCTCATAAAAACAGAATGTTTTAGATTTGGCCTAATCAGAAGACTCTCATCATTAAAAGAGGCTGCTTAAAATCACTCTTGGTTCTTATAAGAGCTTGCAATGTCACTTGCTCCTTTGGGAGAAGGGTAAACATAAGGATCATGGAATGAGTGGACTATGACAAACAAATTCCCCTGTGGGCCCTGGAGGTACCTTGTTAGAAATAAATTATTTACCATAAAGGACTGTGGTGTTTGAGATCACTTCCAGCTTTAAATCCTAGTAACCTGTCATGGTGGTAGAGAAAAATGAACACTAGACAAGGAGTTAAAAGGTCCACCACTGACAGCTCTGCCGTTTCCAGTGTGACCTTGGGCGAGTGACTTCAGATCACTGAACCTCAGTTTTCTCATCTATAAAATGAAGGGATTGGACTAGATGACCTTTGAGGTCCCTTCCAACTCCAAAGCTTTCACTCCCTGGTGGTAATGGAGAGCCCTGTGTTGATTGCTGCAAAGGGGTCAGAAAACTAAAAGATGTGGTCCCTTTCCTTGTAGACCTCACATTTTATTGGATATTACAGTCTAGTTAGATATACAAGCTCACATTCTATCCGATATCTCAGTCCAGTTAGACAAGAAAATATAACCCAGATGACCTCTAAGGTGTCAGGTTGAGTTCTATAATCTTACCCTTTCTGACATTTTTCAGTTGCATGGTTTTAAGTACCCTTACCATTGTGGTCATCCTCTTACGCACTTGTTCCAACTTGGTAATGTCTCATCTAAAATAATTTTCCATAAGTGCAATTTCTTCAAAAAAAAGTTTTATTGGCATATTTGTGATATTGTTCATTGTAGACATTTTTAGATATAGTTTCCCACCCATCCCTTTTAGCCCTCCCATGTAACAGTAAAAAAATAGTTGGCCAGGGCTAACCAACCCAGTTGCCATGTCTGTGTGTAACATTCCACTCCTGTACTCACTCCTGCCTTTCTCTAGAACCAAGATTGGTCATTACACTTACTGTGTTTGGCATTTTTCCTCAGTGCACTTCCTAAAATATGACTCATTCCTTCAGTTGCAGGTTCTTCCTGTCTTCCATGGTTAGAATTAGGCCTAACAGCAGAAAGCTCTATAGCGCTGTAGCTCCATAAGGGATTACCTCTAGTTACTAGGCCACATATATGCATTACAAGAGATTTTAGGAGGCAATTATTTTCCTTTTTTTAAAAAAGAGTGTAAAGAACTATAAAAAGCAGTCAATAGCAATATCTGACAGGTTCTTTTTTAGAGGCTATGTCCTGGTGGGGTCAAATGATATTTGGTGTCCTCTTCAGGCTCAGGAATTCAATTTAACAAACATTTATTAAACTCTTAGTATATATAAAGCAGTGTAGCCTAGTGGATATAGAGCTGCCCTCCAAGTTAGGAAGACCTGAGTTCAAATCCTACCACTGACTCTTACTGGCTATTAGACTTTGGGCAAGTTGCTTCTCAGTGCTCTAGACAATTTTCTAAACCTATAAGCTGCAGAGAGGTACAGGTTTGAGTTTGTATTGTTAGAAGGATTTTTTTCATCAGGGAGTAGTTACCTGTCACCACATCAAAGGTCCAGCGCTTAGCCCTGTCCCTGTATGCAAGGTGTCAGAAATGCAAAGATAGCAAGTGACACAGTTTTTGCATTTGAGGAGCAGGGAAAGTGCTGTATGTACATGGCTCTGTATGAGTGAATGCAGGGAGTGCATGCAGAGGACAAAGGAGAACTTCAAGTCAACTGCTCGAGAAACCTGGAGGAGGGCTTCACTAAGGAGTTGGCAACTGAGCTAAGCCTCCAAGAAAAGGCAGACACTATTTTTTTGTTTTTGTTTGCTTTTTGGAGGGCATTTGGGGTTAAGTGACTTGCCCAAGGTCACATGGCTAGTTTTTGTGTTGTGTCTGAGGCTGGATTTGAACTTAGGTCCTCCTGACTCCAGGGCCAGTGCTCTCTTCACTGCGCCACCTAGCCGCCCCCATGAAAAGGCAGACACTGAAAGGAAGTGGTGGAGAGCAAGGGCATCATAGGCCCTGGGGATGGCTTGTCCCACTCCACTGGCACATCAAGTTCAGGAGCTGGCAGATCAGCTCAGGCCAGGCTGTCGAGGGGTGATGTGTGTGTGGTTTAGTGTGGAAGACTGAGAAAGAGACGCAGGAAGTTTGGTGAACACCAGGCTAACAGGACTTTATGAGGCTGTATCTTAGCCATGTGCAACAAGGAACCACCAAAGGTTTTCTGGCAGAGAAGTGAGAAGGTCAGACCTTAAGAGGGTTATTTTACAACTGTGTGAGGGATGAATTGGAGACAGGAAAGTTAGTTAAAACCTGGTAAAGCAACGCAGCAAGAAATGAAACAGGGCCTGGGCTAGGATGGTGGAAGTACAATATAGATGGAGAAAAGGTCATGGTGTCTACACACAGTAGGTGCTGAACAAATGTGAGTTCATTGGCAGGTAGGAGAAATGGTGTTAGAATCAACAGAACTTAGCAACTGATTAGATTTGGGGGATGAAGGCATAGGAAGAGTCATCTTGTTCAGATTTTGAGCACAGGTGACAAGGAGAATGATGATATCATCAACAGAAATAGGGTAAGTAGGGGAAGGGTCAGGTATAGAGGAGAAGAGGATAGGTTCAGTTTGGATATGGAGTTGGAGGGGCCGTGAGTACACCTGAGTAGAGCTGGAGATTCAGGACTGAATTCAGAGGCAAAACTGGGCTATCTGTGTACATCTGGGAATCGTTTGCTAAGGATTGATAATGGATTCTATGGGAGTGAATGAGATTACCAACACAGAGGAAAGAAGGAAGAAAAGAGGTCCTTACATTAAAGCATGAGAACACCAGAAGAAAAAGGATGTGTGGAGAAGCAGGCAGGTGGGAGGAAGAGAACCAGGGAAAGAGGCTTGGCATCAGAGAGCCTGTCCTGAAATTCTAGCCCTGTCATTTACTGTCTGGGTGGCCAAAGACAAGCTGCTTCCTTTCTCTAGGCCTCCGTTCCTTTATCAGTAAAGTGAGTTGTGGGACTACCTGGCCTCTGAGGTGCCTTCTTGTTTTAGACCTATGATCCTTTGAATTGACTAAAGGAAGAGTGTATCCAGGATGAAGGGGACATGGAGTGTGAAATGCTCTATCTGGGCAGAGGAGGATTGAAAAAAGGGTTCAGATTTACTGGGATATCACTGGCATATGGAAAGCACTGAGAATTAGATGAAAAAGGTAACTAAAATGTCCATTTCTTTTGCCCCACAGGTCCATTGCTAGACATCGGTTATCCCAAGGGTGTCAAAGATAGAAAGAAGGGTCTCACATAGACCAGAATATTCATATCAGCCCTTCCGAGGTAGCAGAGGAGTGGAAAGCTGAGAGGCAGGAGGGTGTAGTGAATGTGGCTGTAGCTGGCCTCAAAGTCATCAAGACCTGGGTTCCTGGTTCATCCCCAAGACACACACAGGCTTTGTGACTATGGACAAGTCATCTAACCTCCTAGAACCCCAGGCAGTTGAATTTCAATAGAATTCTTTCCCTTGTCATCCTATGTGTTTTTTAACATGATTTTTTTTTTTGGCTTTTTGAAGGGGGAAAGGTAGGGCAATTGGGGTTAAGTGACTTGCCTAAGGTCACACAGCTAGTTTTTTTGTGTTAAGTGTCTGAGACCGGATTTGAACCCAGGTCCTCCTGACTCCAGGGCCAGTGCTCTATTCACTGTGCCACCTAGCTGCCCCTTAAACATGATTTTGAGAAAGAGTCCATCCATAGGCTTCACCAGACTGCCAGAGGGATCCAAGCCACAGAAAGGATTCAGAAACCCTGCCCTAAGACTAACCCTAACCCTAAGTAGGGAGGGATCTTCCTTGGACCTTCCAGGCAGGGTCCTGACCAGTTCCTACCAATGAAATCATATGAGTGATTAAAAAAAGCAAACAAACTGGAAACCATAGATGCCCATTGAGGAGGGAATTGCTAAATAGATTGTGGTACATTAATCATGTAATGAACTATTACTGGGCCATAAGAAATGATTGAAAAAAATAGAAAGAAGCTTGGAAGACACAGGTAGTGATACCAAGAAAAATGATGACCAAGAAACAGCACCAAGACAGTAGTCATCTAAATGGAAGGAGCAGAAGAAAAAGAAAGTGAGCTCTGCAATTATACTGAGAAAGCGTGGCTCCTGGGGCAGAGTTGGGAACTTGGGCTGCAGGAATGGGATACTGCTTCCACAGTCAAGCAAGGCTGCTGGGTTGGCTCTGCGATTCCAGTTTTCTTTTCTCTTTCCTTTAAAATCTTTGTTACAAAAGATGGCTCACTGGGTAGGAGGAGGCAGTGAATGTGATGCAAAAACAAAAGAGGAGTAAGAAGGTTTTAAAAAGAGAAAAAGATTATGGTGACTTTTGAGAGCAGTTTCAGTCAAGCCAAATTGGAAGTGGTTTAGGTATGAATGAATGATGAGGAAGTGGAAGCAGTAAGGGGGTAGGTTCCTTTCCTAGGAGTTTAGCTAGTGATGAAAGGGAAGGGAGATGAAGAAGGCTAGTTAGTGATTTTTTTTGTTTGTTTTAAGGATGGAGAGATCTGATCTGATTCCTCTCTAGGGAACTGATTCTGACTGATGAATCTGGAGGGAGACTAATCAGTCATCAAACATTTATTAATCAAAATTATTCAACAAACATTTATTTAGCATCTACTATTTATTTACAGGGCACTGTGCTAGATGCTTAGATTTTAGTCTAGTGGAAAAAATAAAGATGCAAATATAGATAATTTTTAAACAACATTACACTATGTATGTATTAGATACAAGTGCTAAGGCTTTGTGGAGTAGGTGGCTGAGTTGGTTTTTTGAGGTAAAACAGGTAGAAATGGGGAGAGACCCCCCCAGGCCAAGAGTTTTACATTGGGGTTTATGAACTTGTTTTCAAAAAAAGATTTTGTAGAGTTTATTTCCTCATTGTAATTGGTTCCCTTTGTAATCTTGTGAATTTGTAATGCATTTAAGAACATTATTTTGGAAGGGGGTCCACAGGCTTTACCATGCTGCCAAAAGGGTCTATAAAACAAAACAGGTTGACTCCTTGCTCTAGGCAAAGGGAATAGTGTAACCAAAGGTACTTGGGTGGGAATGTACATGGTAAAAGCCAGGGAATAGTGCAGTTTTGTTTGGAGGGTAACAGTAGGAGAAGCCAGGAAATGAAGGATGGCGCCAGAGTGTGGAGGATCTCGAATGACAGAGCTTTGAACATTAGTTAGGAGAGAGAAAGAAGTCACAGGATTTTTCAGCACAGAAGTGACATAGACAAATCTTCTGTGTTTGTTAGAATGACAGTCAAAGGGCTTTGAACATTAGTTAGGAGAGAAAAGGAAGTCACAGGATTTTTCAGCACAGAAGTGACATAGACAAGTCTTCTGTGTTTGTTAGATACAGGCCCATGTTGCCGATGTTCCCATCCCCTACTCTCCCTTTTGAGGAATGACATTTTCATTAAGGCAAGTTGAGAATTTCCTTCTGTGTCCCTTCTAGCTCCAAGGCTTTGATCCCGTGGGCAGTAGTGATGAGTTTGCAAGACAATTGGTCACATCTATCTGCTTAGTACCTTTTTTCCTGGTAGGTAAGGCCATCCCAGAAATCCAGTTACAAAATTAGAAGATGCTTGTCGTGTGTGGGATTAGAGCAGAGGGCCTTGCATGTTCTTGGGGGAATTTCTTTGAGGCCCTCTACTCTTCTAGGAGAATTTCTCCACCCAAAACTGATCCTGGCCACCTAGATTCTGAATGCACTCTTCTTTGGACAGTGTCAGATACAGTGACATGCCCTGTTCCTCATTGCCTCCCTTCTCTGGACTCCCTGCAGATCTTACCCTCCTACTAAGGTACCATTACCTGGGACAAGTCACAACACAGTTAAATAGAAGACAGTTTTCTTTCCTACCAGGTACATTCCTGGCATTCTTTCCCAAGGAGATTGAATAGATCATAGTGTGTTAGACTTCCCTCCCCAAACAATATTGCTACATATTACAGCACAGTAAAGGAGACCACAATCCAGCATGTCTTTAGTCACACTATAGGTGGATGCTTTACATCATTTCTTAGCCCAGGGAGGTTGGGGGGAGGGGGAGTTTTCCCCTGCTACTGGCCGACCTCCTGTATGTTAGAAGGAGGACATTTCCCCAACCTTTCCAGATCTAGGGGTGCCCCCATGCTCTGACCACAGAAGGCAGCCCGGCTGAATGCCAGAGGAGTGGGAAAGCCCACAAGTACTCCAGGAGTTCAGATGAGCAAGTGATCCCTGTGGCCTGAGGTAGTGGTGGAAAGGCTTCAGAAGGAGGGGAGCTTGAGTGAAGCCCAGGGTTTAGAGGGGGTAGGAGGAGGCATTTGTTGGAGGCAGCAGAGTGCTTCCTGTCCTTTCTCACATCCAACCAGTTGTTGAGTCCTGTCCATCTTCCACAGTGTTTCTTGTGTCCATCCCCTTCTTCCTTTTCCCAGGGTTGTCACCCTTATTCAGGCCATTCTGAGGTAGTCTGTTAAGACAGGGAGCATAAGCAGTCTGGCTGGGTCAGGAGGATGGTAAAAGGGGCAGGAGACAGGCCACGAGCTAGGGTGGGGCCTCGGATGCCAGGCTGCACAGCTTGCACGAACAGTACCCCTGCTTCAGCCTGAGGGCTGGGCTCAGCAGGGCCTTTTCAGTACAAGGAGACATAGAGGGAGGAGAACTAGGTGGCCCTGCTCAGCAGCACCACTGCTCTGAAACATGGGGTTTGTGCAGAAACCATTCCTGAGGGAGAATTAGCTGCAGCTGCAATCCATGGCAAAAGCCAGCTGTTGTCTTCAAAACAAACACATTGTTTCTATTGTCAGAGAGACTCTGCATGCCTTTGCTCTTTTTGCCTGATGTGTTTGGCCTGGAGAGTTGGCAGGGAAGGAGCATTGCCTAGTGAAGTCGCTGAGTTAACTACACAGTGTGCCAGGGAGGTTAGAAAGCACAGTCTTGACCACTGGCTTCCTCTCCCCTCCCCTGCCCTTCCTTCCTCTCTTTCCCCCTCCCCTCCTTTCCCTTCTCCTCCTTTCTCCCTTCCTCCCCTCTCATCTTCTCCCCTCCTCTTCTCTCTTTGCCTCCCCACCCCCTCTTCTCATTCCCTCCATCTGTGTCCCTCTGCAGGAGGAAGATGCTATCATCCGCTGCCTGTCTGTCATCAATAATCTTGCCGATCAGCTCTATTACCCTTGTGAGCATGTTGCCTGGGCCGCTGATGCTAAGATTATTCACATCAACTCTACCAGGTGGTGGATACTAAGTACGGCCCTTTGGGGTCTTTCACTTCTCCTAGGAATTGGACGGTGAGTGAAAAGATTGGATTATTTGCCTGCTCCAATTCGAGTTAATCTCCAGGAGGAAACATGTGACTTTAGTTCAGAGATTTCTCTAATGGCTCCACCAAACAAAGAAACACTTGAGCTGACAGCCCAAGTGGATGAGGCTACTGGTGACATATGAGCCATGTGAGTTAAGAAACCCTCTTTCTATTGGCCGAGGATGTCCAGGTGCCTGGAGCCAGGCACTGTCATCCGAGTAGGGCTTTAGCTGCAGCCTCTCTTCTCAGCCTGCTCCTTAGGGAGTTTGTACGTCCTTGGCCTTCTTTTCTCTATTCATGACGAAATCAGACCTTTCCCTCTCTGACCTCACGAAGGAGAAATAATTCCAGAGAAGCTGGCTGCTTTGGTTGTTTCTGAGGGAGATAAGCTCCTGCAGAAAAATATCTTGTGTCCTGCTGTATTCTTAGCAAAGATGCCTAAATAAGACTATCAGGTGTTTACTTGTAAGTTGAGTTCATCCAAAAGCTTCAGTATCCAAGGGACCTCAAAGCAGCATTTTCCTTGCAAGTCTCTTAATGCTCTCAGAGGTGTTAAATGCATTTTAAAACTGCTTGCTGCAGAATTCTAGTGGGAGAAAAGACATTTCTAGTAATCACCGTGTTGAGATAATTAGCCATGTAGAAAACTTTTTAATGCCTTATTTAAAAGTAAAAGTCTTTGTTTTAATCCTAGAGTAATTTTTAGTGAGTTACCTTGTTTGTTGGGGGCACAGTCTCTCTGGCCCTCCCAGAAGGCCATCATAATGAAAGAACAAAAAAAAAAAAATCACTTCATAGAGAAGAGCTCAAGAGTTTCTCAAGAACAGCTCCTGCCTTGGCAGCAAAACAAATACGAAAGTAACAAGTATTCTACTTTGTATGATGTATAAATGGATAGTTTTTGTTTCAGTCTCTGCCTGCAGTCTTCGGAGATTATTTTTTGGAAGGAGAGCATCTGGGTTTAAATCCCAGCTCATTTGATACGTGTATCACCTTAGGCAAGTCACTTCTGTTTTCTGGGACCCTCTAAAATGAGGGGTTGGATCAGATGACCTCTGCCCTTTTCAGTCCTTAGATCTAAATCCTCTGGTCTTCCCTGCCTCTTTGCAGGATAGACATGGCAGCCACCCACCCACCATGTTTGTTTTTCCTGATATTTTTTCTGGTCTTTTCAGATCACTGAAGATTATACTTAATCTGAGAAGGAAATTGAGAAATCCTGAAATAAAATCTGCTCGGTATGGTTTCATCCCCTTTCATATTCTTTCTCTCCTATGAAAATTAGATCATAGTTCAATTACATCGACTAATTTTCATTTCAAGTAGGAGGCAACACGGGAGGGATGGGAGGTAGCAGATGGGGTCCAGTTGTCTGAAGGAGAAGTCGGTAGAATTGCCCTTACTATTGTCATCACTGCATAATGAAAAGGAATTCCTGAATGTAGGCATATTCTGTGAAATGGCTAACAACCAGATGGGGGGAGCACACATGACAGACTTTTAAGTTTAATAGTAATTATTAATATTTTCTCCATCACTTAAGTATAGACCATCAGCAAACCAAGTCTCGATGTGTAGCATTTGCCAATGTCTGAGGTGCAAATGCTCCCTCTGAACATTTACCAGTCAACTGAAGAGCTGGTTTAAACTGGTTCCAGCCTACCCCTGCCTGAACTATTTCCTAACACTATGGCCCTCAGGGGCATGATTGTTATCATGATAGAGAACATAGAATGTCAGCTC
Source organism: Petaurus breviceps papuanus (assembly GCF_028583685.1). NCBI lineage: Eukaryota > Metazoa > Chordata > Mammalia > Diprotodontia > Petauridae > Petaurus > Petaurus breviceps. The sequence goes on along the minus strand of NW_027185588.1, from coordinate 2,636,487 downwards.
TATAAGGGGTTGTAGAGATCATCTAAGGCCAGGGGCTCCTGGACTCCTCCTCAGTCATTCTGATGAAGCATATGGAGTCCTTCTCAGAATCAGGCTTTTAAATGCATAAAATAAAATACATAGGATTATAAAGGAAATCATAGTTACGCTGAAATATTGTTATCAAAATATTTGTTAAAAAAAGTTCATGAAGGGCAGCTAGGTGGCACAGTGAATGAACATAGCACCAGCCTTGGAGTCAGGAGGACCTGAGTTCAAATCCAGCCTCAGACACTTAACACTCACTAGCCATGTGACCTTGGGCAAGTCATTTAACAACAATTGCCCTGCCTTCCCCCCTCAAAAAAAAAAGTTCATAGACCCCAGGTTAAGAATACCTGGTCTAAAACTACTCTCTTCCTCATGTAGAAGGGAAAATTGATGTTGTCAGAGGGGGAAATTGAGGCTCAAAGAAGGGAAGGGACTTGCTCAAGGTCACTGAGCTGCTCTATCTTCACCCTGCCCCTGACTTCCCCTCCAAAGCCACTTGATCTAGAACTTTGTGGAAGCCCACGGAGTCCCAACACCCCAACTGAAAACACAGCTTGGCACACTTAGACCTGCAGGATCAAAGCGCAGCCTTTCAGTGCCAAGGCAGGGCCTGGCACCTCACAGCCCAGTGTGAGATCGTGCACAGAGGTCTGGGCTTGGAGCCTCGGTTTTCTTAGCACTTACTGTCTGTGTATGGACTCCCAACTGGCCTCCTGCCTCCTGTTCAAGCCATCCTCCAGACAGTTCAGACAGTTGTCCAGGCCTGGCCAAGTCACTGTTCAGAAAGTCCTCACTTTATCTTTTGAGGCCCTTCCTCTTCTGACTTGAGTCTTCCTTGACAAGTTCCTTGCATACTACTTTCATTTACATATTTAGGTCCTGGCCACACTGACTTTTTTGCTCTTCCTCCTACAGGACCATCTCCCATCTCCTTGTCTTTGCTCAGGCTCTCCTCCCACCCTTTTAACCTCTGCCTTATAGAATCCCTGTCTTCTTATAAAGCTCAGCTCCAGGACTATATCTTACAGAAAGCCTCTCCTGCCCCCTCCAGAAGTGACTTTGTATCTCTTTGGCTATAAACATGTTGTTCCTTGTTCCCTGCCCCCAGAATAGAAGTCAGCTAGCTTCTTGAGGTCAGGGTTAGGACAGTGCTTAGTACATAGTAGGTTTTTAATAAATGCTAGTTGATTGAATCAACTTGCATGTTGAATAAGCCTGAGAGAATTGCGTTAGGCCCTGCCCATAGTCTCACAGTTAGCCATACATAATCCAGTGTGGATTTGAACTCAAGTCTTCCTAACTTCAGGTACTTGATTATGCCAGAATTATACTTGAAATTCATTTATATAGTGTTTTATGGATTTTCAAAATAATTGCCTTATAATAACCCTGAGAGGTTGGTAAGATAAATATTTTTCTCCTTTACAATCGCTGATACTGCTAGGGTAAGACCTTGACAAGTTCTGACTCCTCAAGTCTAGGGCTCTTTCCACAACTTACCATACCATCTCTCTAGTTGGTCAGTGGAAAGATTTGATTTTCTTTATAAGAAAATGTCCAGGATCACTTTAGCAAGAGAAAGAGTTGAATACTGAAAGACCCAGGTTCTGACTCTGACAAACTAACTCTCCATGTGGATTTAGGGAAATCCGTTAACTTGTCTGTGCCTCAGTTTCCTTAATTTGTAAAAAAGAAAGTAATACCTGCTGTGCCCTCCTCACTATAGTATTATGGCCATTGAAGGAGATAACTCTTGGGAAAGGACTATGAAGAGAAAAACCTTATATCGATATAAGGTATGATAATGGCTCAAAAGACAGATGAGCTCACATCTCCAGGACCCGAATGATGAGGGGCCACAAATGGTGAGGGAGAAACCCACTGGGATACAGGGATCCAGAGACCACAGTCCCCAGGGCAGGGTCACCTGGAATAAATCGGAGGACTCAAGCATTCAAGTCATGGTGGCAAAGATTTATTGTTACATTATACAGCGGACAAGAGTTCTTAGGGAACCTGCAACCTTAGAGTGGCCCAGTTAAAGTTTATATAGGATAAACTATAGTAAAACATATACCAAATATGCTAACTAGGTGTATCAGGAAGGGATTAGGGAGTGGTTAAGGAGCAGTCAATTCTTAAAGGAACATGTACTTTTAATATCTACTTAAAGGGTATTTTACCCAGAGTTCACTGGGAAAGAGCCCAAGGGGTGGGGTTACAGGGAGGTGTGGTTTTAGGCTTGAAACGTCACTGAGGGTCAGGGCTGACTGAGAAGTACCCAGGCTGCCCCCACCAATAGCTTGTTAGACAAAATAAACTTAAGGGAGTATACATATGGCTAAGTCCAGAATACTTATAATAGGTCAGTGAGAAGTAAATATCTTTATGAGCCAGTACACAGCCAGTTCAGCCAGTGCACAACTGGCTCAAACTACTAAGTTGTATAGGTGCAGCTGGCTACAGTATCAGGAAGAGAGAGCAGTATTTTGCTAGGGCGTGCTGCCCTTGGCTGGAGAGAAACGGCCTGAGACAGTGTTTGGAGGCTAGAGAGATTTGAGGCTAGGGAGAAATGTGATTTTGGAAATGGGGTTCAAGCACAGACACCCAAGCACCCCATCACTAAGGTTTGCAAGTGCTTCCTTCCCAATAGTCCCAGGAGGTAGAAGAGTAAATAGCTTGTCGGAGGTGGAGTTGTGTGGAAGCACACATTAATGGTCTAGGTTGTTCTCTGAAGCCAACAAAGAGCCTCCCTCCCTCCTCACCCCCAGCCCCAGCCTGACTGCCTTGGGAGACGACCTTTAGTCTCCCGGCTTCTGGGCTGGCCCTGCTGCTCCTTCACTCTGCCCTCCCCATGGGATCCTGAGCCAGGACAGACTCCAACCCAGAAGACAAGTGGTCTGCAGAGCTCCCCTGGGCTTTGGAGAGAGGTCAGAGTGGCTTATCTCCTCCCCTCTCTGGTGGTCTGCTTTGGTCAGGCCACATGTGCAGGACTGTGGTCAGTTCTGGGAGCCACATTTTAGGAAGGATTTTAATAAGTTGCAGCATCCAAAGAAGGGCAGTCAGGATCATGAAGATCAGCTCAAGGAACTGGGGACATTGAGCCTGGAGAAGAGAAAGCTTAGAGGGGAGACAGTAACTGACTTCTCCTACTTAAAAAACTTGTGTGTGTGGGTTTGTGCCTCCTGGGCCCAGAAGACAGATTCCAGAACAATGGGAAGAAGCTGCAAATTGACCAATTGAGACTGGGTGAGGGGAAAAGCTTCCTAATCATTAAGAGTGGTCCAGAAGTAGATTAGCAGCTTTTGGAGGTGGTGGGGGTTTTCAAACAAAGGCTAGATAACCTGCTTGGGTGTCATTTGGGGGGCTGGGTTGCATTAGATGGCTGCTGAGGAGGCCCCTGCCTACTCAAGCATTCTATTTCTGTGAGCCTGTCTCCTACGTCAGCGATGACATAGTGTGCTATCGTGAATGTGACTCTTCTGGAGTAGAAAACTAAGCACTTAGCCCCTTTTCTTTCTGTCTTCTGCAGTAAAACTTTCAGAAGAGAAAAGAAGACGCTTGAAGCCCAGGTGAAGTCAGAAACTCTAACCCTTCTTAGCAATTTGGCTGATCTGGCCAACGCCATCCACTGGCTGCCTCCGGGCTTCCTCTGGGCAAGACGGTTTCCTCCCTGGCTGGTGGGTCTCCTGGGCACCGTGTCCTCTCTCATTATCCTATACCAAGCCTCTGGGCCTCGCTCTGAAAAGTCTGACGACTCTTGACATTGATGAGCGGTTTGAATGTCACTGAAAACTCTTGATCAAAACAGGATTATTAGGATAAAAGCTGGGCTTTTAATTACTCAAAATAATAAGATGACTAGGAAATTTAAGAAAGAGATCCAAAAATTGCTACTGCCTGAGTGAAACAGGGCAGGGCTTAGGTTTGATTTAAAGGAATAAGACCACTGGAGGTATGTGGCCCCAGGGGCTCTTTGGATAGGAAGGGAGTGAGACATCTTTTGGCCTCTTGTTTTGCAAAACTCCAGCAGGGTCATAGTGGATTCAGAGGAATAGTTCGGGCCCTGCCACTTATGGAAAGAGCCTTGCTATTCATAGTCCATAGAGAGGGAAAGTTGGGAACGTGGCTGAGCCGGCTCTGGTATCCTCTCTGACGGTCCCTTTCCCTCAAACCTCAGACCACCAGGTTTTTGTTGGTGGGGAATTATGGAATTGCCAGTATTTGTGGGCAAAGGCTGTCCAGTGCTTGTTCTGCAGATTGAGGACTATATACCTTCTTCCTCAGGTCAGCTTAAGTTGTAAACCTTGGCAAGCAAGCCCTCATGGGGATTTAACTTTGTGAATGGTTAGGCTATTCAGCAAGCCGCTGACTTCTCAGGGATCAGCCAATATTAGTATTGAATAGGCTGCTTTTCCCTTACCTTAGATCTGTCTTTAAATAATAACATGTTAGGAAGGGGGATTTATTTTAGCTTGGCTGACTGAAACTCAGATTCTTCTCACTTTTTTGTTAGACAACAGGAAATGTTTCTTTTGCTGACATTTGCAAAGCGTGAGATGTAGCAGAAAGAACCCTGGCCTGGGAATCAAGGGCCTTGGGTTCCTTCCTATGAAGGCTTGGTCAATTCATTGAGCTTCTCTGGGCCGTTTTCCCAGCCTATAGTAATATTTGCTCTACTTTCTTCCACAAATATAACAAAGATCAAATGAGATACCTAACACACCACACAATTGTGAGACAGTCTTATCCTTGGAGTCAGAAGAAAATCAACTTTGTTTTTGAAAATAAGTTTTAAAAATATTATGTGCTAATGACAAAGAAATGAAACTTTGCTCTGATATACAAGAATCATCTAATAATAAATGGAAAGTAGAAGATCAAGGTTTGCCTGGCCTCCCCCGTGGTTATTACATGCTGCTGTTTACATACACAGATGTGGCTACTGAGCCATCATCCACAGGACATCTCCCTGTTCAACAAGCACTCATTCATTCGTTTCAGTTCAATAATTATTTCTTAAGTGCTTCCCAAGTGCTGAGGGCTTCAAAGGCAAAAATGAAAACATCTGTATGCAAAGCCAAAGTATAATAAACTCCTCAAGGCATTTACTGTCTTGCAGAGGAGATAAAACCCAGTAAACCTAATTCCACCGAGTATGATGCGTGCACAGGAGTCCTGAGTGAGCTGAGGTCAGGTAAGGGTTACAACAGCCCTGGCTGGAAGGATCCAGACTCTAGGATGGACAAGAGGGCAAGAGACAAGGAGGGGGAAAGGGCAGCACGTGTACTGTGGGGGACATTGCATTTGGGACCTGAAGATCCGGGGTCCAGGCTCTGCCTCTTATTAGCTGTGACTCTGAGTAAGTCATTCACTAAACATTGGTCACTGCTTAAGTGCAGACAATAATGCTTGGGTTACATACCTGCTGACTCAGCTAAGCTTAACTGGCATTTCTTAAGTACCTAGTATGTGCCAGGCACTTAGATAAGTGCTGAAGATACAAAGAAAGGCCAAAAAACCCTGCCCCCAAAGCTCACATGCTAATGGAGGACACATTGTGCACCTGGGCACATAACACAGCATATGTCTACAGGGCAGATGAAAGGTCATTTAAAAGGGGAAGGCACCAGCTCCTGGGGAGGGGGTGGGGGAGCAGAGAGGCACCAGGAGAGGCCTCCTGCAGAAGGGAGCAGAGCTCTGAGCAAACCCTGAGAGCAGTGCAGGGAAACTTAAGAGGTGAGGGGTCAGAGGGCATAGCCGAGGCAAAAGCACATAGACAGCAAGCGTGTCTGAGAGTGTGCTCCCAAGGATCTCACAGTCTAATAGGGGAGGCAACAGGCAACTAACTCTGTATGTACAAGATACAGGAAGAGTATATTGGCTGGGGGATGGGATGTCATGGGCAACAAACAGCAAAACACCACTGTCACCAGATGGGAGTAAGAGACAAGAGGAAAAGCTGAAAAGTTCTAAGGGGCAGCTAGGTGGTGAAGTAGTTAGAGCACTGGCCCTGGAGTCAGGAGGACTTGTTCAAGTCTGATCCCAGGCACTAGCTGTGTGACCCTGGGCAAGTCACTTAACCCTAATTGCCTCCCCCCCACCCCCCAAAAAATCCCCAACCAAACAGACAGCAAATTATAAAGAGCTTCACACGCCAAACAGAGGAATTTGTATCTGATCGTGGAGGAAACAGGAAACCACAGGAGCTCAGTGAGCGAAGGGTGTCAGACCTTCTTTTTAGGAAAATCACTTTGATAGCTGAGCAAGAGGATGGACCGAGATGAGAGAGATGTAAAGGCAGAAGATTACAGTTGTCCAGGTATGAAGTGATGAGAACCTGATGAGAGGACCACATTCTTGCCCTTTTTGCATCCCCAGCACTTGGCACTTGGTACTTGGCTATGGTGGTGTGAGTATAGAGAAAGGACATATACAAAGGTGTTCAGAAGGTAGAAATAATGAAATCTGGCAGAGGTCTGGATGTATGTGGTGAGAGCGACTGGTCAAGGGTAACACCAAAGTTTCGGGCAACTGGGAGGAATGTGGTGCCCTTAATAGTGGGGTTTGGAAGGATGAAGGTTGGGGATAAAGATGAGTTCTGTTTTGTACATGTCACATTTTAGATGCCTATATTGTATCTTGTTTGAGACATCTAAGAGGCAGAGGGAGATTCATGATTAGCTGAGCAAAGAGACTAAGGCAGATATATATATATATATATATATATATATATATATATATATAAATGTGTGTATATTTATACACACATATATCTGGGGGATTATATGCATAGAGATGATTAATTGGACCCATAGGAATTGACGAGTTCATCAAGTGAGATGATAAAGAGTGAAAAGAAAAGGGGGCCCAGGGCAGAACCTTAGGGTATATACCCATGGTTAGTGGGTAAAGACCCCGCAAAGAGACTAAGAAGGAACAGAGAAAAGAACCAGTAGTTTCATGAAAACCTAGAGAAGAGAGAATATGCAGGAGACCATGATCAGCAGGGTAAAATACTACAGAGAAGTCTGGGAGGATGAGGACTGGGGAGAGAAATGTGAGACCGTTGTTAACTCCGGAGAGGGCAGTTTCAGTTGAATGAAGTCGGAAGCCAGATTTCTGGAGATTAGAATTCAGAGGAGAGGAAGTGGAGGCACCAGTTGTAAACAGCTTTCTCAAAGAGTTTAGCTACAATGGGGAAGAGAGATATATAGCTGGGTCACGTGAGAGTCTTTTAAGGAAATATGGGCATATTTATAGGTAGAAGGGAAAGAGCCAGGAGATAGGGAGAGATGGAAGATAAGTGGGAGAGATGGAAGATAAGTGAGAGAGATTGGGGATAATAGTGTGGGCAATTTTCTGGATAAATCAGAAGATGGGATTAATGGCATATAGAGAAGGGTTGCCTCAGCAAGAACCATCTCTTAATCTAAGACTGGAATGAAGGAGAAAAATAGTGAGGAAGATGTGTGAATAAGGAAAGATGTGGAGGAAGGGGAAAGTGAGTGGTCTTAATTTGAGTCAGTGGTCTCAATTTTTTATGTGAAGTATGAGGTGAGGTCCTCAGTAGAGAAAGTTTTGGGGAGGAAATGCTGTGGGAGCAGAGATTTGGAACAGCTGTTGTGGAGAATAGGCTTGTGAATTACCTTGCTGCAATGAGGGTCCAGTGGATAGATAAATTTGTGGTCAGGCCAGTCAGCATGGTTTCATGATTTTCTTCAGATAATTGATACTATATGTATATGTGTATGTGTATATACATATATGTATGTATGTACCCACATACATGTGTGTATGTATAAAATAACACTTGGTAGATGAAGACCAACAGCTGGGACCACCAAGAAAGGCCTTATGTCAGAGACAGCACTTGAGCTTGGCCTTAAAGGGACCTAGAGATTCCAAAAGGTTGAGGTGAGAGGGGAGAGCATTTCAGGCATGGAGATAGTATGTCACATGGGGAAAAACAAGGAAAACAGTTTGGCTGAAGGTAGAATGTATGGGGGTGGTTGGGAGGGATACCATGAAAGCAACCCAGAAAGCCAGACTGGAGTCAGATTGTAAAGGGTTTTAAATGCCAAGCAGAAGAGATTATTTTTTTATTCTAGAGTCAAGAAGGATCAGTAGAAAGTATTTAGCAGGTGGGCGGAGGATCGCCTAGAGAGAAGCCAGTTAAGAGGCTGTTTTTAAAAAAGGTTACTGCAGTAGTCCCAGAGGTCTGAATTAGAGTGGTTGTCAACAAGCATTTATCTCACCCACTATAGCCAGACACTGTGCCGTTGTTAAGTGAGTGGAAAAGTGGAGTGAAGGGAACAGACGTGAGAGATATTTTGGGGTAGAATAAGTAAGACATAACAACTGATTGGATGTGGGGCTCGAGGTAGAAGGAAGAGCTGAGGATGCCCCATGCCTCCAAGATTATGAACCTGGGTGACCAGAAGGATGATGGTGCTTTGGATAGAAATAAGGAAGTTAGCAAGAGAGGCAGGCTCTGTTTTGAACACGTGTTTAAGATACAGATGGTACATCCAGGTGATGTCCAACTGGCATTCGTAATAGGAAACTAGCTCAGGAAAGAGACATGGCCTGGATATGTAGATATGGGAATCGTCTTCATAGAGATGACAAATGAATCCATGGGAGCTGGTAATGTCACCAAGAGAGAAGAGAGGAGAGCGCCAATCAGGACAGGATTACTCTGAGGAAAGGTTTTAGCAAATTGCAAAGTACCATGGAAATGTGAGCTGTCATCTTTCCTAAGCAGGATCTGAGACTTACAGCTGCAAGAGACTGTACAGGTCATCCAGTCCCCTCATCATATTCTCTGGATGAGGAGACCAAGTCTGAGGCAGGCTTGACCTGACCTGCCCAGGGTCACATAGATAGTAAGTAGAAGAGCTGTGAACAAACCCCAGTCACTTGCCAAGAGATCCAGAAAATGTTGCTGATATTACTAAGATATAATAATACTCTCCACTCTTATGGAGATGATATTATTAAGAAATATAATGATATGTTGCCAATCTTGAACTCTTTCCTGAGCTCCAGGCGTGAATGCATCTCTTATATCCTTACAAAATGTCTCCACCTGAATCTCCCACTGGCACATGAAACTCAACATGTTAAAAGCTGAGTTCATCATCTTCCCTCCTAAACCAGCCCTTCCTTATGGCTACGCTATCTTCAGCTGTGGTACTCTGCCTCCCATATTTGAAAACTCAGGGGTTATTTTTGAATGTTTCCTTTCCCAAATCCTTTGTATCCTCCTCTGACTTTATGTAGTCCTCACTATAGTACAGATTCTCCTTCCTAACAGGTCTTCCCACCATCATTCAAAATAACATTTCTTATGCATAGATCTAGCTGTGCCACTTTTTTGCCTCCCAAGTAAAATTTAGACTCCTCTGCACCGGCATTTAAAGCCCTCCACAACCTGGCACCATTCTACTTTCCAATTCATTCTATTCTTCAGCCAAAATGTTGGACAACCCCCACCACTCTCCTGCCTCTGGCTATTTCCTAGGCCTGGAATGCCCTCCCTCCCCCTCCTTGGCCTACTGAATTCCTGTCTGTCCTTTAAAGCTCAAAATAGCTGCCTACTCTCGCTGCAGCCCTTCTTAGTATGGGACTTCTTCCCATCTCTGAATTAGAGTTATTTGTATTTTTATCGCATCTGCTCACCAGACTCAAGGCTCCCCAGAAGCAGCCTTTATGTCTTATCTAAACCTTTATCCTACCCTAGGGTTGTTGTTTTGTAGTAGACAGGATGATGGATGGAGCAAGGCCACCAAAGGGGCATCAGAAGGTGGGGTGGGATCAGGGCACAGGTCAAGCAGTGAACCCTGGTTGAACAACTCTTACTACCCAGCTAGGGTGGATACATTGTGTATAAATAATCTAAAAACAGTCCAATGCATCAGAAAAATAGTGGTAGTGTTTTTTTTTAGTGGACTAAAAATCTCTTGTCAGATTTTTATATAGTGTGACATAGCAGCAAGAAAACTCGTTCGATGGCAGACTGCATAAAAGGAGACCTGGACTTACTGTGCTTTTGTCCCCCCACATTTGGAGCACTGTGTTCAATTCCAGTTATTAGGTTTTAGGAAAGACTTGGGAGGGATGTAGAGGAGCACACACAGAATGGTGAGAGTCTGTCCTACAAGGATAAGTAGAAGGCCCCTGGATGCTTATCTTAGAGAAAATTGGGGCCGGGGTACACGGTGCCTAAGTACTGGAGGAAGGGAGATTCATCTTATTTGGTTTGGCCCCAAGGGGAGAAGGGAACGCAAAGGGTATACGTTCCAGGCTTCTTTTCAGGAAATGTGCCAAACCACCAGAACCGTCCCATACTGGAGCAGGTTGCCTTTGGGGGGCAGGGAGTTGGTTCCGCGTCGCTAAGGTTCTTCAGGAACCGGCTGCACAACCACGGCTCGGGCGGGGTCGGTCTGCACGACCAGAAAGCGTCCAACCCCTAGAGCCTTCGCAGCGAACGCTGGAGACCACATTTCCCAGAACCCTCCGCGCGCTCTGGGCGGCCGGCGGACTCCATTTTCAGGCTTCCCTATGGGTGCCCCCGGCCCCCCCCCCCCCCCCCCCCCCCCCCCCCCCCCCGGCCCCCCCTCTCCTCCCCCCCCCCCCCCCCCCCCCCCCCCCAGTCCTAACCCCCAGGGAATCCTTTCCTGAGCCGCCCCACCTCTCTGAGCTTGTTATCCCATCAGTAAAATAAGGCGGAGTTGCACTAGCTGGCCCTAGCGCTGCGATACCCCCGGCTGGAAGCGGATACGTTAATCCGCGAGTCTGCCCCTCCCCTCGAGAGGAACTACAAACAGGTAGACAGACAGTAGAAACTATTGCCGAGGATCTTGCCCCGTGGCGTTATTTTATCTTCCGCTTGAGTTTCCCTCAGTTTCCTTTAGAGGCCCAGGCCTGGTCTAGGTGGAGAAAAGAGGTTGCCATGGAGACACATCCCATAAACTGGCCCAGGTGTAGGAATGGGGCTCCCCTCCCGCCCCCTCTCAGCAGGGCAGCACAGAGGATACTGGGAATGGTAGTCACAGGGCTCTGTGCGCAGGCGCACTCCAGATCGGTGTTCACACGACTGGTCACCTCTTTTGTTTGTGGTTGCGGCCTATCCAGACCCTATGAGGACCTGGCCCCAACTTGGAGCCTTTGGAGCCGACTTAGACTGTTAAGTCTCAAGAGGGCTACCGCCTTACCCTGCGGATCCAGGGCTCGGGGGCGGGGCCCCGGCGAGCTGGGAGGGAGGGGAAAGGGCGGGGCCAAGATGGGCAGGGGCGGGGCCAAGCGCCTAAGGGGTGGGGCCACAGTCTGGAGTTTAAGGGCTTACTCCGTAACTTGCTCTGTGATCATTCTTGGGGACACCACCATCGCTTGTCCTCAAGGAGCTTATAGTCTAAAGGGTGACAGCCGTAACTGGGGCCCTACGGGATGGCGCTTACTAAATGGAAAGGGTCTGAGGTCCGGGGAGGAGGGGGAGCACTCCCCCATCCCCCATGGCCGTTGGTGTGGGGAGCACCGGAGAAGAACGGGGCTCATCAGCCCTAGGGGTGCTGGCGGTTAATAGCCCCGGCCTTAGGGTGGAACTCCTTAAGAGTGGTCCTAGAGGGAACTCGAAAACGTAGGGAGTGGGCAGCCGGGAAACCCGTGTGGGGACATCTGGCCTAGTCAGACCCTGGGGACTGGAGGGGCAGATCCTTACCTCCCCACCCCCTCCCCCCTGGACCTCTGCCTGGTTCTCAGCTTGGGATTTGGGCTAGGTCCTCGTCCCTTCCTATCAGATTGACCCCATTTATCTTCCTCTATCTAATCTTGGATATCTCCCCATCTGCTGGCTCCTTCCCTGTGATCTACCACAAACACACCATCTGTCTTCCCAACTTATTCCACCGAAACTGCCTTCCCAGAGTAACCGGAGATTTCTCAGTTGCCAGACACTGTGGTTTTTCCTCAGTCCTCATCCTTCTTGACCTCTCTGCCACCTCTGACTTTTTCTAGGTTTTCATGGCACTGCTCTCTCCTGGTTCTTCTCCTATCAGTCTGACTGCTTCTTTTCAGTCCCCTAGGATGTGTCTTCATCCAGCTCATACATACCAACCACGGCTGTCCCTCAGGGACTCTTTCCTGGGCCCTCCTCTCTGTGTGCTGTGTCACTCTGAAATGTCATCAGCTCCCATGAGTTTGATTATAATTTCTATGCAGATGATTCCCACATCTATACTATAGATCAAGTAATAACCTGTCTTCTGAGCACCAGATTCATATAACCAGGTACCTTTTGGATATCTTGAACTGGATAACCTATAGACATCTGAAACTCAGCATGGCCAAAACAGAAGTCACCATCCTCCACCATGCACCCCATCCCCCACTGGAAAAAAAATCTTCCTTTCAAAATACCTATTACTGTCCAGTGCACTGCCATCCTCAAAGTCACTCAGGCTTGCTACCTCTGTCATTCTCGATTCCTTGCTCACACTCACTCCTCCTCTCATATCCAATGCTCTGTCAAGTCATGTCTTTTCTGTTTTCACAACACCCAGATTCAGCAATCTATCTACTGCCTCGTAGGATAGTTCTTGCTGCTAGAAAGTTCCTGTCCTCAAGGCGTTTTTTAACTTGGGGAGGTAACTGGAGTGGTGAATATAATGTATGGGTGGAGATGCCAGGGGATTTGATGAAGTAGAGAGGACTAAGAACTGTGGAGATGAGGGCAAGAGTCCTGGAGGAGTAAGTACCCGTTCTGAGTATTGAAGGAAGAGAAGAATTCTAAAGAAGAGGAGCCGCAAGACCAGAGAAGTTGACTTTTGTATCCAGTTCATGTGTACTGTCCCTTGGAATCCCACCATTGATCCAAAGGAGGAGGCAGAACTTGAGATGGTGACATTACTGGTAGGGTGGGGATCTGCTCCTTTGCTTCCCGTGTCCTCCATCTTCATAGAACTTGGTAGGTTTTACTCAGGTGACATTTCTTGCCTGGTCTGTCTGAGGGCTATGAGGCAGGATACCATCTCATTTTAGTTACAAACACACAGGAACACTTAGTAAGCACTTCGTAACAGCACAGTTACCTAGGCCCAAGAAGAGTCTGTGCATTATCCTGAGGACACAAAAATAAGTGTCCCTGTCCTCGATGAGCCCCTCCATCCTATTAGAGATATATGACATCAATCAATGTACAGTTTTCAACACTGTGACAGCCGACAAACATTTATGCACCTTGCTAAATTCTTGGGGCACAAAGGTGAAACATGGTCCCTGCCCTCAAGGAGCTCCCATTTGAATGGGGGAGGCAATATGCAAACAACTGTACATATAAGATACATACAGGATGTAGATGGAGGGGCTCTAGTATCTGGGAGAACTGAGAAAGTCCCATTGTGGGAAGGTGGCCCTTGAGCTGAGCCTTGAAGAAAGTCAGGGATTCTAAGAGACAGAGGTGAGGAAAGAAAGCATTCCAGGCTTGTGTGAGGAATAGTATTTAGGCCAGTGTAGCTGGACTACAGAAGGGAATAAAGTGTAAGAAGACTGGAGCCATAGGAAGGGGCCACAAGCAAGTTGATACAAGGTCATTTCCGGTGGGAAAGAGTTTTTTTAAAAAAGCAATCAGGGTTAAGTAACTTGCTCAAGGTTACACAGCCAGTTATTTCTGGGTGTGGTGCTAAGTATTTGAGCCTAGATTTGATCCCCAGGTCATCCCGACACTGGAGCCGGTGCTCTTACTTGCTGAGGCACCTGGCCGCCCCTAAGCAATTGGGGTTAAGTAACTTGCTCCAGGTTACTTGGCCAGGTGTTTCTGGGTGGGTAATAAGTGTCTGAGCCCGGATTCAAACCACATGTCATCCCGACACTGGAGCCAGTGCTCTTACTAGCTGTGCTACCTGGCCACCCTGGGGAAGAGTTTTAACAGATGTGGGGGATCAGAGAAGGCTTTGTGAAGGTGATGGCTCTTGGGCTAATCCCAGGAAGACTATGATTCTTAGAGGCAGAGTTGAGGAGGGGGAGCTTCTGAAGCATGGCTCATGTGAATGCACAGAGGTGAGAGGCTATTGATTTTGGGGAATAGCTAGTACAATTTGGCTGCAATGTAGAGTTCATACCTGAATTAATTTTAGTTATACAAATGTTCAATACCTCCAATGTATCTAGTGCTGGGCACTAAAGATTTGAGGGGATGGGGGGGGGACGAGACCTGTTGATGTCCTTGGTTTAGGGAGTTCTCCAGTTACTAAGCCTCTTCTATCAATGCAGATTTCTTAACTACTTTGCAGCTTCTCATCTCAGGCACTGAGAGGTGCAGTGACTTGCCCAGGGTCACACAGCCAGTGTGTGTTACACTTGAACTCAGGTGTTCCTTCCTCTGGTGATACAACAACAAGAATGAAGTGGTCTGCCCTTCTGTTTGAGGAGAAAGTATGGATAATGCTAAATATTCCTCACCAGGTAGCTAGATTATGGAAGTCCGTCAGTACCATCTGAGGAGTTTCTGTTTTTCCCATAAGGCAATATAGCCACTGAAGGTTTTTGAATATCAGTTTTATGGTCAGATTGGTGCCTTAAGAAGAGGGTGCTAGGAGGTAATGGGAAGGTAATTGTGGGGCCCAGATCTCATCTCCCAGAGGAGATGAGAGAGCCTAGGATCCAGAGTCTAGATGGAGGAAGGGAGCTTGGCTTGAGCTCTAAGAGGAAGATAAAAGGGGCATGGATATCTGAAGGATGATGTGATAAAGTGACAAAGAGGCAATGAATGAGGAAAGGTCCTGCTAAGTGGCTTGTTCATCTGCAAGCCTGGGACCATCGGAGTTTGCTCCTTGTCCTCCAGTTTCAAAATATTGTCCCCTCAGTGATCCCTTGAGCTAGTTCCAAGGATTCTTCCCTTGCCTGTTGATCTTCCAGTCGAGTATCTCATGGGACATTTCTTCTTTAGCTCCCTACAGATCCAGCTTGAGCAGCATGACCCTTGGGAAATTCTACTGGCTTTTGAAACTGAAATCCCTGTTGCTAGGTAAGGAAAAGGAGCATGGATATGCTGGGGAATATGAAGTCCTGCTAGAGGTCAATCCCCACTCCTTGGTCTGTTGTTAAAAGAAACGACATGAGGCCAGAAAAGACACGATAGAAAGTCATGAAGGGAGATGGAAGGAAGCTTCAGAAGGGTTAGGGCCGCAGATCCTGGGCCCATCTATTTCTCAGTATGAGGCAACTCTCAAAGGCTGTAGTTTGTTCTAGTACATGCTGATTTGAATTGGTTGGAGGGTGTTTCCTTACCTGTGAGTTCCCTTTGCCAGTGAAAACTAAGTCTATGCAAACAACAACAACATTGTAGAAACTCTGTTACACCAATGAAGAAAAGTGTGCAAGATCATGGGACCATTGATTTGGAGCTGAGAAGGACCGCGGAGGCCATCTAATCCAGCCCTTTCATTTAGAGATGGGGAAACAGACCCAGAGAAAGTGAAATGGATTGCTCAACGTCACACAGGCAGATTTAGAACCCTGGTGCTGTACCTCAGCAGTGATGTTCTTTCCACTGTGGTAGAAATTGCCCTAGCAGAGTGAGGGCCAAGAAGATAAGAGTTCAGCTTCCTGTCTTAGTAAAGCAGACTCCTATTATAGAAATTAAGGGTTGTTGTGGAATTGGGAATTCGAGGAGGAAAATTCTCAGTGGCCATCAAGGGCTCTGGTGGTTGTTAGGGTTGTTTCTGCCAGGGAATGGGTGTGTGTAGAGCTCCTTGTAACCTGTGCAGGTTATATGAATTCTGGAACTTGGGGGATTGAAGGTGAAGGGCATAGCTTTTACTGCAACAGCTTGGACAGACAAGAACTGTGGACGCTGAACAAGTCCTAGGGGCCTTTTCACTAGCTTTCCCCCATGCCTAGGGATGCTCTCTCTGCCTGATCAGAAGAAGTAGATTCCCCCCACTGGGATCCAGCCCTTCCCCCACCCCTCATCCCAGCCCCAGATTAAGGTCCTTGAGGGCAAGGGCTGTTTCCTATGCTGTTTCTGTGTTTTTATCTTTGACAGACTCTACTACAAAGCCAGGAAGGTGGGTGGACATGCCCAACCGGACTTAACCTGGACTACTCAGAAATTTGTCCAAATGACTGCCTGTCCACCTCCTGAGTGCCGTCGCCATATGTCCTGCTTCTCTCAGGATCACTTTGCTTGAGCCAGAATGTATTTGGTGTTTCATGCATCAGGGACATTCAAGGCTATGGTCTTTGGATGTTATTCAGGCAGAGTGGTCACAGCCGGGCACAGCTCAGAGGGATCTGAACAGGCTCATGCTGCTGGAGAGCTATAGGAACTTGGGGATTTTAGGTAGGGTCCATTTTTCTTTGTAACCAAACATGTTCCCCTTGGAGTTATCCTAGGGCATTACTTGTCAAACACTGTGAAAGGGCATTTTTAGTACTGGCTCACCTAATGTTAATCTTTTCTACCTAGAGAATAGGAAAGAGATGCTCCCTCCTCACCTTCAACTCTTGTCTTCCTTTAAGTCTCACTTTCTGCACAGCCCTTGCTGGTCTGATCCAGACATCCCCTGCTAGTTCTTTGACTCTGGAATTACCTGGTTTGAATCTTGTCATGACTTAACCTATTTGTTACATACTATGTCCCCCATGAGGATGTGAGCTTTTTGAACAGAGAAAATATTTTTGCCTTGTTTTGTATCCCCAGAGCTTAGCACAGTGGTTGGCATACAGTAAATACTTAATAAATGCTCATTGATTTGTCCACTTAGAGAAAAACATGAATAGCTTGTCATGTGAAATCTTGAATAAATCAGCATGGGTTCTAGGTAAATTGGAAATATATTTAATATAAGTTAAATATTAATTAATTTATATTTCTATATTAGTTCAATTATATTTTATATCCAGCTCAGTATGGTTATTTGCTTTTCTGTCACAAGGTTTCCTATCTTTCTGAGAAAACTTTCCAATATCTGATCAATGTCTGTTCAATATCTGATGAAATTACACTTTTTTTTGAACTCATGGAAAGACATAAAATCTGATGCAGAGTGGAGTAAGCAGAGCCAAGAAAACGATGTATACAATGACTATAGCAATATAAAGAAAGAGAACAGTCACTCTTACAAAAATCAAGGCAACATTGCAGAATTACAAAGAATAAGCCTGGCTCCAAAAAAGAGATATAAGAAGACATCTCACCCCCCTGCAGAGGTGGGAGGTCCAAGGGGATGTTCAGGCTTTTTTGATGGATTGCTCAGTTTTGCTGATTTTTTTTCTTTTTCTTTTTTCCTTTACTACTACTACTAGCATGCATTTATACAATAAGGTTTGCAAAGCACTTTACATATATTATCTCATTTTATTCTTTCAACAATTCTGGGAGCTATTATTAGTCCCATTTTTTTGTTGAGGAAGCTGAGGGAGACAGAGGTTAAGTGATTTGCCTAGCAGCACATAGCTAGAAAGTGTCCAAGGGAAGATTTGAATTCAGGTCTTCCTCATTCCAGGTCCAGCACTCTATCCACTGTACTACATAGCATTAAAAATGTTGTATGGGAGGGAATAAGAGGAGAGATAGTGGGAGAAATTCTGGAGATGTAAAAAAAAAATTTCAGTAAAATTTATTTTTAAAAAATGCATGGAAATTGATGAGAGGAAATGGAATGAGTGTTCAAAATGCAAATGATACCGAACCAGGAAGAGAAATCACCCACGCCTGGAATGCTCTCTCTCCTCTACTTCAACTCCTGACTTCCCTGGCTTCTTTTAAGTCCCAACTACCATCCCATCTTTTACTAGAAGGCTTCCCCAACCTCTCCTCTTCATTCTAATGCCTTCTTTCTATATAAATATTTCCTATTTATCCCATATATCTCTTGGTTCTACATTGTTGTGTCCCCCATCAGATTGTATGCTTCTTGAGGGCAGGCACTGTTTTTTGCCTCTTTGCATCCCCCATGCTTAGCACAGTGCCTGGCCCATAGTAGGTGCTTAATAAATGTTGATTGATTGATTGAATAAGGAATAAAGGATGAGGGGGCTGATAGAAGTATTAGCCCCTCCCTGGAGGAAGCTGGGAAGGGAAGAAGTTAAAGTGACAGGTTTTAAAACTCTCCAGAAGACAGTGGAGAGAGACAAGCAGAGGGAGTATATGCGTTTTGGATATATAGAATATGTGTATTCCATACACACATATGGAATATTTAGAATACATGATATATGCCTTTTGGAACTTTGAAGTTTGTTGTTTCTCTTTGTCACCAGTTTTCTGACTTTTATTTATCTTAAAGCTGTTTTTAAGCACTTAATTTGTGCTCAGTGACAGCTGATAGAGGTAGGCACAGGGTTATTCCTTTTGGGTCTTAGAGGCAGGGAACTCTTGAGAGGCCTGGTGGCAGCTGCTAACTCTAACCCTGTGATTTCCACCCTCAGATTATAAATTCACTGTCAGGGTCTGTGTCTAAGGTATCCACGTGTTATTGATACCTTGAACTTGTTCACTCCCCAGCTGGTGGGTTCAGACTGCTGCTGGATGCAGATTACCCAGAGCTAGATGGATGTCGAATGTAGCATTGCTGGCATCTTGACTTATTTGTTAAAAGTTCTAAGGTGATTAGCTGAAATGTGGAAGGACCAGGATTTCCTGATACCTTTGGGACTAAGAGGAAGGACTTTTTTTTTTCTCTGTGCTCCAAGGAGGAAGCATAGATTTCTTTTCTCTTTTCTGAAGCTGTATTTTTCTCATTCTCTTTTCCTCTGGGTCAAAAACTGTCCCCAAAAGGCCTATTACAGACAGACATGTGAATGTTTTCTGTTTCCTAGCAGGGAGGGAAACAGTGACATTGTCATATGAGCTTAGATCAACCTAGTGACCTCTCTCCTCTATCTTTCCTGGATATATACTACCCTCTGGGCCTTCCTGGCAAGTCCTCTTTTCTCTGAGGAAAAAGGAATAAGAATTGCATTCTGGAATAGTTTTGTCTCTTTCACAACTGCTCATTTTTCCATTTCTTTTCCCACAAAGTGGTGTTCTTATTTTGAAAATTATACAAATGAAGTCAAAGGAATGTACCACGAATATGAGAGAGGAGCCTCCAGAGGTACATCTGTCCAGTTGAGTAGATGAGAAATAGTTATTGGAAACAAAAAACCAGATGACTGGTTGTCATTATGTAAGCTCCTTGATCAGCTAGGTGGCTCAGTGGATAGAATGCCAGACCTGGAGTCAGGAAGACTCTTCTTTTTGATTTCAAATCTGACCTCAGACACTTACTAGCTGTGTGACCCTGGGCCCTGTTTCTCTGTTTCCTCATCCGTAAAATGAGCTGGAGAAGGAAATGGCAAACCACTCCAGTATCTCTGCCAAGAAAACCCCAAATGGGGTCATTGACGTGACTGAAACGACTGAACAACAAGTTCCTAGAGAATAGGGATTGTCTAATAAATGTTTGTTGGTTAGTTGATTGATATAGATTATCTTGGTCAGAAAATCTCTAGTTCTGTGAAGAAATGATCAAGTTGCCTGGAATAAGGCATCTCCCTTATCTTTATCTTCACCTTGCTAACTCACTCTCCCCGTATCTGACCTTTTATACTTGTGGCCCCAAGAAGCTATAGCATGATCAGCAGCCACACCCCAATAAAACATCTTGGCAGACAGACTAAACCAGGGTGAGGGTAACTGACAGGCCTCAAACCCATTGGTAAGTTAGGGGGATGTCGACCCCAAGCATGTGAAGACTTCCCCCTGTGGACAGGATGGATGAGAAAAATTTGTTCCAAGGCAGCTGAAGCAGGTGGAGTGGAGAGCTTAGAGCTTGGTCAGGCACCAAAGATGCCAAGGTCATCTTTCGCATCTTGGGCCGTCCCCAGTCGTTTTGACTTTTGTCTTGCCTCTGGACTTTGAGGACTGTGGAAGAGAGAGCAAGGCTGATGACCTTGTGCAGTTATGCCTCACTTAAATCCAATTCACTTGAAAATCAAGACATCACCCTGTGATGTCATCAGATCTCTTCAAAAACAAAGGATGAACAACAGCCTCTTATACTTCCTATCAATCAAACCACAGACATTTATTAAGGGCCTGCTGTGTGTCAGGCACTGTGCCAGGCACTAGAGATAAAAAGACAGAAATGAAATTGAAACAGTTCCTACCCTCATGGAGCTTACATTCTTTTGAGGGAGACAGCATGTACAAAAATAAGTTGATAATAAATACACACAGATTAAGTACAAGGTCATTGTTTTGGGGGAGGACACTAGCAGCTAGAGGGATCAAGAAAAGCCTTAGGAGGAAGGTGTCACATGAGCAGAGTTTTGAAGAAAACAAGGAATTAGATGAGGGAGAACTCTCAGAGGAATTAGTGATCATTCTTCCCCTTGAAATTTATATTTCAGAATCCATCTCTGCTACCTCAAAGATATTGCCTCCATGCATCATCACAGAACCCCAAGAGTTGGGAGGGGCTTGAGATGATCATCTACTTCAGCCTTTACCTGAAGGAGCCATCTCCTTCACAGCTTACCTGAGAAATGTCATTGGACCACTCACTTTTGGGGGCTCTTCCTGGGCATTCCATTTTCCCATTTCCCCAAATCTTCTCTTGGATAAGTTTCCTCAGTTTCTTTAACCTTGGCTAAAGTCCCCTCACCATCCTGTTAGCCTTCTTAGCCATATTGGCCCTTTTAAGTGGCTTTCCTAAGATGTGTTCAAAACTAGATCTTCAGATATCTGACCAGGTCAAAGGTTAGTGGGACCATGGTCTCCTTTGTTTTGGGTACTAGCCATTCATGAATCTTAAGACCTAATTTGCTTCTTCTCTCTCTTTTTTTTTGACTGCCATGTCATCTACTGACTCATTGAGCTTGCAGTCTACTAAAACTCCCAGTTTGCTTTTGAATAGACTGCCTTTTAGCCATAGCTCCCAAATTCTGTAGTTGTGTAATTGATCTCTTTTAACCAAAGTGAAGGATTCTATGCTATTAAATTTCATTGTATTAGACAAGGACCATTGTACTGGCATCCTCCTGTTATCTAACAGGATAACAAAAAAGGCTTTTTAAATGCTATTGAGATCTTTTTGGATTTCCATCCAACAGATTAGCTTTTCCTTCTAATTTTGTTTCATCTGTATGCTTGATAACCTTGCCATCTCTTCCTTTATTTAACTCATTGATAAAAATGTTGAATGAAATGGGGCCAAAGACAGAACTCTGTGCCATGCCATTAGAGACCTTCCTCTCGGTGGACATTCATTCATGAATTCTTTGAGATGTTTATCCAACCAGTGGTAAACCCACCTTACTGGACTGCCTTCTAGTTAACATCTTTCTGTCTTGTCCAGAAGGAAGGACAACAGATGAGGCCTTGTTAAATGCTTTTTTTTGTTAAATGCTTTGCTGGAATTTGGATTTGTCTCCAGTATTTTTCAGACATACTAGTAAGTCCCCTGTCAAAAAAGGAAGTGGGCTTATTGTGACATGATTTGTCCTCAGTACTCCGCCAACCAATTACTGCTTCCCTTCCTAAAGTGTTCACAGACCATCCATTTTTTAATTTTGTCAGTTAATAAAGTTCTTAGGATCCTGTGATCATAGCTGTATGGCTGAAAAGGACTACAGAGGTTGTCCATACCAACTATGTCATTTTATAAGAGACAGTAAGGCTTAGAGAAGGAGGTGGCTTCCTAAATTTTCACAGAAGTCAGTGGCAGAACTGGGATTGCAACCCATGCCTTCTAATTATTTTTTTAGTGTATCTTGCCTAAGTCCTCTATTTTTTCAGTGTACCTTGCCGTTATCAGTCTGTAATTTGCAAAATTTAACAGTTCTTCAAAAATCAGATTTGCCCATTCAGGAATATATTTCATCTCTTTCTCGTCATAACTGCCTTCTGTCCTGCCTTTAGATATTCATAGGACTCTTCAGTTCCTTTAATCTGGTTTTTACACATATTACCTTAAGAAAAAATTGCTCTTAGAAGTCACCACTGAGTGGTTTGTGCCTGCTTCCAAAAGATTTTTCTCATTCTTGTTATTTCTTAAACTATTCTGCCTTATTTGATGGCATTGACTATCCCATGTGGAATCTGTGTCCCTGTGGCACTACCCTTTTTCTCCTTTTACTCCTTTGAATGCTTCTTCTGTTTCTTTCCCTGTCTCTTCTTTCTTGTCTTGTCCATCCAACTGTGTCCAATGTGTCAATTGTCCCTTAGGGAATTCATCTCCCTATGTAATTTTCTTTCTGTATTCACTCAAAAAAGCCAGTCCTTTCAGAAGGCTCTGGCTGTTACTGTTGAGAGATTGGTGTCATCAGGAAGCACTTTAGGGAGGCAATGTCAGATAGACACTAGGTTTTATAGCTTCTGTAGGAGTTGAGGGGCCATAGTCTAATGTATTGATAAAAATAGACCTTTTGACATAGGAAGTGTAAGTGTTTGATTTATAGGAAAGGTGGGAGCTGGGAACTGGGGATTTCTGAGTAGAGTAGTGACATGATGAAATTGTGGTTCCTGGAAGATTAATCTCTTGGCCTTGTGCAAGGTAAATTGGAAAGGGTAGGGGGGAACCTACAGGAAGGGAAAGCAATTAAGAGCCTTTTGCAATAACCAGGCATGAGTTAATGAGGGCCTGAATTCTGATCCCAGCCTGTTCCACTAATCTCTACTTATCCTCTGATCATTCCTCTTATCCCCATTACCTCTGCTTAGACCGTGGCCCTGGTGACCCCTTCTATACTGCTCTCTGGAGGGCCTTTCCTCACTTTCTGTGTTCCTTTTTTTCCTCCTGATATTTACTTCAAATTGTAAGACTGTATGCCAGAGGTCTCAGAGCCATATACTTCTTGTATCCCAGTTCCTCCTATTGTGAGTTCTGATTGCTCATTGACCCAGAATCACTTTGAACATTTGTTTTTACTTTGTCTTTTAGACATGAATAGGTGCTTAGTGTTGGTCTCTTTTAATGTGAGTTCTACCATACTTTCAAATCAGTTCTTAATATTTTTGTGTCCTGAATTTAGCTCATTTCTTGTTCTTTGTGGGAATTCCATTTCTTTGCAAACATCAAGGTAACATAGCATGAGACAGCTCCTCCAAACAGAACTACACAGAATCCTGGATCAGACTGTTTGGGGAGCACTGAAAGCTTACAGGTCCCTAGTATGAATTCATCTCAGAGATCTTGGAGTGACACATTAAGTATCCCAAGAAAGTAGCAGCAGGATCAGCCCAGAGATTCCTACCAGAAGTGTACAGAGCCTGACTCCAACATAAAGTCCAAAGTTAGAAAGTAGGTTGGAAGAATGAACAAACAAAAAAAGGATATGATGGTGACAGGGACATTCAAGACACTCCAGAACATAATTATTCCAAAACTTCTACAAGGAAAGCCTCAAAGGAAAACACAGCTTGAGCACAAACTCAAGTACAATACCTGGAAGAGATGAAACGAAGTTTTTTTTAACTTAAAATACTTTTTACAAATGAATTGAGAGTGCTAGAGGGGAAAAATGGGAAAAGAAATGACAGTTATGGAAGAAAGAACTGGAAAGATAACACTTTGGCATGAGAGAAACCAAACCTTGCCCAGGCAGCAAACTCCTAGAAAATTAGAAGAGACCAAATAGAAACTAATGGTTCCTTGGGATAAGAAATATTAAAATAAAACGAAAGGACTAAAAATATAGAAAAAATGGGAGGAATCTCATTACAAAAGCAACTAACATAGAAAATAGATCAAGGAAAGAGAATTTAGCAATCAGAGGCTATATGTAAGATTTTTAATAAATCATAAAAAGAAAACTGTCTATTATCTCTTAGCACCAGAGAGCAATGTAGAAATAAAAAAAAAATCTACGGATTACTTCCTGAAAGAAACCCCCAAATAAATTGGGGTTAAGCAGTTTAGCAGCACCATTATATATAAAGGAGCACAGAGCTTGGCATATGATATTTCAGAAGGCAAAGGATATAAGCTTACAAGCAAGAATAATGTATTTGGTAAAACTGATTATAATCCTAACCAGGGAAAAATCAAACCTTTGATGAAATAGAGGATTTCCTGACAAAAATCTGGACTCATAGAATTCCTGAGACATCAGAGCTTCATAGAAACTTTGAAGTTCAAACACAGGATTCAAGAAAAACAAGAAGATAAGCATGAATGAAGAATCATAAGGGACTAAACAAGGATAAACTGTTTACACTCTCATATGAGGAAATGATTCATGTGTCCCCTCTGAACCATATCATCATCAGGGGTCAAAGAGGGAGACTAATTAGACTGAAGGGAGGGATTCTGTTATGTCTTAATGATCATGAAAAATGGAAGGGGAGGGGAAGAGGAATACCCTGAGGGGTGAGAAAGCAGAGGAAGGTTAGGGAAAATTATATAATTGGGGTGTACAAGTCTATACAAACAAGGAGGACTAGGTGAGGGGAGCAACTGACACTTGAATATTACTCTTTTGAACTGGTCAAAGGAGGGAAAAATATACTCCCACCACCACACACATGTAGCTGGGTAAAGAAAGACATTTCATTCAATAGGGAAACAGCAGGGGAAGGGGGAAAGGGAGGGGGAGAATTAGAAAGAAGGTACAATTAGGGAGGGATTATTCCTAAGCAAAACAGATTTGAACTAAAGATGTACAAAAATATTTATAGCTCTTTTTGTGGTGGCAAAGATTTGTAAACTAAAGATTGTCCATTAGTTGAAGAATGCTTGGACAAGTTATTGTGTAAGAATGTGATGAAATGCTATTATGTTATAAGAAATGGTGAAGGGAATAGTCCCAGAGAAACCTGGGAAGATTTGTATGAACACATGTAGAATAAAGTAAGCAGAATCAGAAAAATTATATGACAAAAATATTGTAAATACAAACAACTTTGAAAGACTTAGAAACCCTAGGTATTGTCATGACCAACCATAGTTCCATAGGATTCATGGTAAAACAGGCTTTGAACATCACCAGATAGAGAGGTGAAGGACTCAGTGCAAAATGAGATATACATTTTTTTTTATTACAGGCATCGAGAAAGTTTGTTTTTGGGGAGGCTAGGTGGCGGCAGTGAGTAAGAGCACTGGCCCCAGAGTCAGGAAGACTCAGGAGGACCTGGGATCGGTTCCAGCCTCAGATACTTAACACCCACACACACACACAAAAACTGGCCATGTAACCTTGGGCAAGTTACTTAACCCCAATTGCTTAAAAAAAAAAGTTTGTTTCATCAAATGTTTGTAACAGCAATTTTTCTTTCTCAGTTGGGAGAGAAAGAAGGCAAATTTTTACTGATTTAAAAACATTTTAAAAAACACTATATTAAATCATAGAAGAAATATGGCAGTATCCCTTCTTTTTTAATGAAGAACGAAACATGTAGAAACATGCAGAACAATTAATATAATAACTACTCTGTAAAATCAAATAACTTTGAAATCCAAGAAGTCTGATCAATGCAATGTCTGGCCCATCCATGATTCCGGGGGAGCAAAGGATATTATCCATCTTTCGAAAGAGAGGTGGTAAACTGCCTGTACCTTTTGACCCAACAATACCACTACTAGGTCTATTTTTTTTGGAGGGGGGAGGGTAGGGCAATTGGGGTTAAGTGACTTGCCCAAGGTCACATGGCTAGTGAGTGTTAAGTGTCTGAGGTCACATTTGAACTCAGGTCCTCCTGACTCCAGGGCCAGTGCTCTATTCACTGCATCACCTCACCACCCCAACTACTAGATATATTTCCAAAAATGATTAGGGGAAAAAGAAAAGGATGTACATGTTTTAAGATATTTATAGCAGCTCTCTTTCTGGTGTCAAAGACTGGGACATTGTGCCTGTCAGTTGAGGAATGGCTGAACAAGTTGTGGTATATGATCATGATGGAATACTACTGTGCTATAAGAAATAATGAGCTCATTGACTTAAAAAAAATGGATAGATTTTCGTGAAATAATGAAGAAATGAGTAGAACCAAGAGAACATTGTATATAATAATAGAAATATTGTTTAAGAACAACTTTGAGCAACCAAGTCATTTTGATTATTATGCATACCCAAATTAACTACAAAGGAAGATGTTATCCACCTCCAGAGAAAAAGCTGATAAATAGACTTATGTATAGAATGAGTTTACATATACATACATATTTGTGACTAACAGTAGCCATCTCTAGGATGGAGTGGGGGGAGGGAAGAAAAAAAAAAGAAAATTTACATGATGGAGTGGGGGGAGGGAAGAAAAAA
>NW_027185588.1:2535597-2610200 GCF_028583685.1 Petaurus breviceps papuanus | reverse complement strand
AAAAAAAAGAAAATTTACATGATGGAGTGGGGGGAGGGAAGAAAAAAAAGAAAATTTACATGATAACTATTATATATTTAAAGGAATAGCAAGTTGTATGTAGTAGATTTGCAGTTTCATGTGCACTCATCTTTTTGTCTACTCTGTTATGGAAATGCTTGTTTTATTTAATAAATTAAAAATAAAAATAACTAAAATTGTTTTTTAAAAGAGAGGTGATAGATAGGTTTGGAATTATATACGTGTGCCATACAGTAAGCACTTAATAAATGCTTGTTAACAAAACCAATGCAGTCAAGATTAGATGGAAAACAGGAATCTGGGGTAGGGGGGAATTTACAGCAAGTAAATCTCTGACAAAGGCCTCATTTCTCAAATATGTGGGGAACTCAGTCAAATTTGTAAACATAGGAGCCATTTTCTAATTGATGAATGATCAAAGGATATAAATAGGCATTTTCAGAAGAAATCAAAGCCATAGTCACATGAAAAAATGCTCTAAATCACTGTTGATTAGAGAAGTATACATTAAAACAATTCTGAGGTACCACCTCACAGCTCTCAGATCTGCTAACAGGACAGAAAAGGAAAACAATGCTGGAGGGGATAAGAGAAAAATGGGTACATTAATGAACTGCTGGTAGAGTAGTGAACTGCTCCAACCATTCTGGAAAACAATTTGGAACTGCACATAAAGGGCTTTCAAACTGAGCATACCCTTTGACCCAGCAGTACCACTTCTAGGTCTGTATCCCAGAGAGATTAAAGAAAAAAGAAAAGGACCCAGATGTACAAAAATATTCCTAGCAGCTCTTTTTGTGGTGACAAAGAATTGGAAATTGAGGGGAAGCCGGAGCTCCCATCAATTGGAGAATGACTGAACAAGTGGTATATGATTATGATGGAACACTATTGTGCTATAAGAAATGATGAGCAAGATAGCTTCAGAAAAATCTGGACTTACTGAACTGATGCAAAATTGAAATTAAAAATTAAATTAAAGTGAGCAGAACCAGGAGAACATTGTACACAGCAACAGCAAATGTTGTTATGATGATCAATTCTGAAAGATTTAGCTATTTTGATCAATATAATGATACAAGACACTTGTAAAGAACCCATGAGGGAAAGTACTATCCACCTCCAGAGTGAGAACTGATGAACTCTGAGTACACATTTTTCACTTATTTTTTCTTACTTTCATTTCTGCAACATGCTAAGATGAAAATAGGTTTTGCATGATTTCACATGCATAATTGATATCATTTTGCTTGTCTTCCTCAGTGGGTGAAGTGGTAGAAGAGAAGGAGAGAATGTGGAACTCAAAATTAAGAAAAAAACATAATATTTAAAATATTTTTAAAAATGCTTGTTGATGACTCCTGGATCTTTTAAACAGCCTGGTGAAACCTATGGACCCCTTCTCAGAATAAGATTTTTAAATGTATAAAATAAAATATAGAAGTTTACAAAGAAAAGCAATTATATTAAAATACAGTTCTTAAAATATTAAGCAAAAAACAGACAGAACATATTCAGGGTCCCCAGTTTAAAAGCCTCCTCCTTTAAATACTATTTTCTGAGTTACCAAGCGCGTAGTTATACGGCACTTGTACCCTTCTTAGGGCTTCCAGAGAGAAAGCTTTGAAGGGCAGGCAAAACCTCTAGGATTCAGGAGCAGAGGTTTTCATAGGCCTGCTCTCTAGAATCTATGATCCCAAAGCAGTGATGGTAACTGCCCTCCCACCTCCTTGTAGCCAGTAAGACACAAATTAAGGACTGATTGATTTTTTTTTTTGCTTTTTTTTGGAGGGCAATTGGGGTTAAGTGACTTGCCCGAGGTCACAGGGCTAGTTTTTCTGTTAAGTGTCAGAGGCCCGATCCAAACCCAGGTCCTCCTGACTCCAGGGCCGGTGCTCTATTCACTGTGCCACCTAGCCAACCCAGACTGATTGATTTTTAAATGATGAAATTATAAGATGATTAATGTCGAGACAGTGAACCAGGATCTTCTGTGGTGGATTCAATCGTAGATGGTGCTGATAGTTCTCCAAAGCCGCTGTTCATTCTTTGCTTTTTGAAGAGGACCATTGATATCATAGATGATGTCTTGACTTACTGCATGAATTGAATGTAAGTGAGGCAGACCTGAACCAAGTCACCAGCTTTACTCTCACTCCCAGAGTCATCAAGGTCTAGGGGCAAGACAGAAGTCAGGATGACTGTCAATAGCCTGGGATGCAGCGGATGACCTTGATGTCTTGGATGTCTGGCCAAGCTCCAAATGCTCCACACCACCAGCTTCAGCCACCTTCATGGCCGTTGGAACAAACTGTTCTCATCCATCCTTTCCACAGGGAGAAGTCTTCACATGCTTGGGATAGAAATCCCCCTAATTCACTGATGGGTCTGAGGCCTGTTGCGTATCCCCAACCTGGCAAAGCCCATCTGCTGAGATAGTTTTGTCTGGTTGTGGCCATTACACGTGCTACGGCTTCTTGTAGCCACAGGTGAGAGTTGAATGTCAGGTGGACACCAAAGGTAGGTGAGCAGAAAGATCTGAGTTCAAATCCTACCTCATTCACTTACTAGCTGTATAACCCTGGGCAAGTCACTCAGTCTCTGCCTTACTTTCCACATCTGTATGTATGAAATAAATGTAAAATGGAGATAATAGTAGCTCCTACCTTCTAGGATTGTTGTAAGAATCAATTGAGATAATACAAATGCAGTGCTTTGCAAACCTTACAATGTTATTTACATGTTATTGGGGTTTGTTTTTTTTTTTAACATTTCTGTAGTACCTACTATGTGCCAGAGACTGTGTTAAGCGCTTTACAAACATCTAATCTGATAAATGTGAATTATTTCTATCATTTTTATCCTTGGATCTTCCAGAAGACTGGAAATAGAGCAGCACGGTGCCAGGCCTTTGTCTTTGGGGCTTTCTGGAGAACAGAGGGAGAGCAGCAGGGTCCCAGAGAACTGAACAAGCTCTTGGGGGTGGAAGAGGGAATCCAACTTCATTTTACAGCTGAGGCCCCCAGAGGGGAAGCCAAGGGCACACTGGCAGTAAATAGCTGAACCAGAATTTGAACTTGGTACTTGTGTCTCCAAACCCATTACTCTTCCTACTGTGTCCTATTGCCTTTCATGTTTTCTTCTTTTGAAATCACATTTACCCAGCTCAGATCTTACAGGACCTTTCTGTTCTTGGTTTTTAAACTATTATGTCTCCTGCAATCATGTCTGCAAGTTATCAGTGCTGTGGAATACAGTGCTTGAACTTGGGCCTATAAATGAAGTGACAGAGTACCTTGTTACTATCTCCCCACCTCCACTGACCTTGAGTGCCTTCTTAGAATTGATTACTCTCCATTTTATATTTTAAAATAATCTTCCTCGACGGAAGAGGGAAGATGGGACTTATTTACAGCTCTCACTTTTCTCCTAGCACAGGTACTATGTGACATTTCTATATTTTTTTGTTATGTTCAGATTGTGGGAATAGTTCAGAAGCTAAGGTGTTGACCTGATATCAAGGAATTTCTGTAAAAATAAAAACTCACAAAGGATGGTATGAAGGAGTCAAGTCTCAGCTAAAATGCCACCTTCTACAGGAAGCTATTCCAGTTCTACCTTAATGCTAATGCCTTCCCTCTGTTGATTATCCTCTAATTTATCTTGTATATATCTTGTTTTTACATAGTTGTTTGCCTCTTGTCTACACCATTAGATTATAAATTCCTTGAGGGCAGCAGTAACTGTCTTTTATCTTTCTTTGTACCTGATTTGACTGACTGACTGGAGATATGTCAGGCTAGAGAGGCAGCAAAGTAACCCGGACAGAGGAGATTCTGGGAAAAGAACAATCACACACACAAGAAGACTTCTAAGATGCGAGTCCATGAATATAATACATTTTTCTTCGGTCTGAGGTAGGTCCTTATTTCACAACAGAGAACTCTCAAAGTGAAAAGTTACCATAAATGTGATTCAAATGTAAGGAAATTCAGAACATAATCAGACCCAAATAAAAACATAATCTCTTCAGGGAAGAAATCTGAATGTGGGAAAACCTTCACTTAGCACTTGGACCTTATTCAATATCATGGAAAACCTATAGAAGAATCACCCTGTAAATAGAGTGAATGGGACAAAGGCTTTAGTAATTCATCACTTATTTAGCACTTATAATGAAGAAAAATCTCATAAATATAATGAATGTGGGAAGGATTTTTCAACTAGAGCACCTAAATCACTGAAATCAGAGAATTCATTCTGGAGTGGGGGAAACCCTATTGGGGTAATGAATATGACAAAACCTTTGACAACAGCTTATTCCTTACTAAGAGTCCATACTGGAGAGAAAGCCTGTAAACTCATAGATGTAGGACTCCCTTCATGGTAGGGAAGCCAATATTACACTTTAAATAATACATATTAGAGAGAAAACCTGTGAATGTAAGAAATCTAGCAAAACTTCCACCTGAATTTCATTCCTTGCCGATCATCCAATAACCATTACTGGAGAGATGCCACAAATATAAGACTATAGAACAGGCTGCAGGTGGGTTTAATCTCTTACTGTTCATGAGAGAATCCATACTGGAGCCAAACCCTATGAAGGAAGTGAATATGGAGAAGTTTTGAGAAAAAGCATGAACCTTCTCAGAGAATATATGTGGCAGAGAAGACCACAAAAGAATGAGGGCAACTTTCAGCCTCATTTTCTCTCATACTGATAATGTTCAGAGAAATCATTCAGATTCAGTGGATGGAACACTGGACTCAGAGTCAGGAGGACTAGTTCAAATCCAGCCTCAGACACTGTGTGATTCTCAGACCCTCACTGTAATTCTGCCTCCGTTTCCTCTTCTCTAATATGGGAATAATTAATAACACTTACCTCCCAAGGTGGTTGTGAGGATAAAATGAGGGTAACAATATTTGTAAGGCACTTTGCAAACCCTGAAGAGCTATATAAATGCTAACTATTATTATCATTAATACAAGAAAGCCTGCAGCTGGAGTGTATATCTTAATAAAATCATATCTTAATAAAATCAATGAATTAATTTTGGAGTAGAACCATATCAATGTAATGAGTATAGGGAATATTTTGAATGTCTTATAAGACATAAGGGACTTTCTGCTGGAAAATATATGGGGGAGTGTAGCAATGTAAAAAATCTTCATTCTGCCCTATAATCTGGTAAAGATTAGAGAGTCAAGGTTGTGTCATGTTTATCATCATCTGTAACATTGTTTGGGGTTTGATAAACCAAAAAAAAAAAATGCCTTTCTCTCTTTTGTTACAGTATTTCTAAAGTACCAGTTTACTGCCACCTGATGGTAGCTGAATTCTGTAAGTTAAAGCAGGTATTGTTCTAGTCTGAGATACCAACTGGGCACACTTTTAAAAACAATCTATTAAATAATAAAACATCATTATTGCAATTACATATTTTTCTCTTATTTTTTTTTACTCAACTTATTTTTTACTCAACAAGTTTTATAATTAACATTCACAGACACAAGATTCAGTACAATTTAGTTGGCTCCAACACCTTCTAGTCCTTAAGATTTACAGATTGTATAATAAAGAAATGATTTATTCTTTAATTTTTAAAAAAAAGATGCAGGTTTGTACATTTGTGGATATGACAGGTGTGTTTATGTGATTGCCAACTCCCTGCATTTCCTCCCCCCTCCTCTCATAGGCTCCTAGATTCAGAACTGGCCAGTTTGAATAGGAACTATTATTATAGAGGCTTCGAGGTGGCAAAGTGGATAGAGCCTTAGACTTTGAGTCAGGGTAAAGCTCAGTTCAAAGAGAACTACAGATGCTTGCTGTGTGACCCTGGGCAAGTCAGAAAAAAAAAACCCAAACCTCTGTCTGCCTCAGTTTCCTCAACTGCAAAAATGGGGATAATAATAGCACCTACCTCTCAGGGTTGTGAGGGTAAAGTGAGATCCTAGTAAAGTGCTTTGCAAACTTAAAGCACTATGTAAATGATAACTCTATTATTATTAATCCACTCCATTTTAAATGGATCCTTTGTGATAAGCAGTCCTCTGATCTTGGCTTGGAGGGATCTTAAAGGTCATCTTGTCATGTTAGAGAGGAGAGAACTGGTGCCTAATGAGGTTAAGAGGCTCCCAAGATCACAGAGCCAGGATCACAACCCACACTTGCTTAGTCCAAACCCAATGCTTTCGCCGTTATTCTGGGTTCATGTGGCATTATTTCAATGTAAAGCTTTCCATGTTTCTGTATAGTTTCCATTCTCGATCTCTTTTTATGGCAAAATCTTTGGTCAAATGGATCCATCATAGCTACACCATTCAATCATTTCCCAATCTTTGGGTCCTTAGGTTGTTTCCAAGTTTTGTAAATATAAATAGCATAGTTGAGTGCAAAATAAAACTCAAAACTGGGTAGCTTTGAAAACAATGTGTAGTATTTACTATGTAGGTTTTTTTTTTAAAAAAGGTAAACAATCTAAAATGGAAATTTATGGTTTTATATCGAATGTTCTCTATGTTCAGCTGTGTACATGGAAATGTTCTCTTTTTTCTTGTTTTGTATTTTTTAAAATGAATAAAAAATAAAAATATATGTGTTTTGTATATTCACACAAATATACATACATATATAATAGTGTGTATGTGGTTGTGTGTGTGTGTGTGTGTGTGTGTGTGTGTATAATTTGCAAAGGGCAGCTGGGTGATGCAGTGGATAGAGTGCTGGGCCTAGGTCAGGAAGACTCCTCTTCCTGAGTCCAAATCCAGCTTCAGACACTTACTGATTGTGTGACCCTGGGCATGTCACTTAACCCTGCTTGCCTCAGTTTCCCCATCTGTAGAATGAACTGGAGAAGGAAATAGAAAACCACTCCAGTATCTCTGCCAAGAAAACCCCAAGAGGGAGGAGCAAAGATGGCAGAGTAAAAGCAGGAAATTGTCTGAGCTTCCTCTCCAACTACCTCCAATACTTGTAAAATATGACTCTAAACAAATTTTAGAGCTACAGGACCCACAAAGTGATAGAGAGAAACAAAACTCCCTCTGAAGGCAGCCTGGCAGGTCTATTGTACCTGGATGGGAGCCAAGCACAGTCCTGTATGAGCCACGTGGTCCCAGACCCAGGGGCAGCCCCTACCAGTGGCACAGACTGGTCAGAGCAGACTTCAGGAGAGTGAATCACCAGCAGCTGTGGTGGTTTCCAGACTTCTCAACCCATAAATGCCAATGAGAAAGTAAAGGTTCAGTGGGGAACTCTGTTAGAACTGAGTGACAGAACAGTCCGGCCCCTGCCCCTAGGACAAGAGGTGGTGGAGGTGCAGCGATGGTAGCTGCTGCTATGGCTGCCTCCAAAACTCCTGGACTGCAGATTGTAGGGGACCAAGTGACCATTCAGAGGGTAATTGCTCTTGCTTTGACCTGCTTGGATCTGGGTCACTATCTTGTGTGGTGGTCCTGGGGTGAGAATCGCCAGTGTGCCAAATCTTGTGGTGGCTGTAGAGAGGACACCCTCCTCAGACCTCTGACAACATTTGTGAAAACCCCAACGATTTGGGACATAGCTGTCTCCACTCTGGAAGCAGAGTTCTACCATGGCAAAGAGCTCAAAAGTCAAGTAATTATATGGCAAGATGAGCAAGCAAAGGAAGTGCAATCAAAACATAGAATCTTTTTTTGGGAACAAAAATTATCAAAACATGGAACCAGAATTAGTCAATGAAGTCAAAACTCCTGCATCAAAAGCTTCTAAGAATAATATGAATTGGTTACAGGCCATGGAGGAGCTCAAGAAGGATTTTGAAAATCAAGTAAGAGAAGTAGAGGAAAAATTGGGAAAAGAAATGAGAATGATGCAAGAAAATCATGAAAAGTGAATCAACAGCCTGCTAAAGGAGACTCAAAAAATACTGAAAAAATGACACTAACTCAAATGGCAAAAGAGACCCCAAAAAAAACAATGAGAAGAATGTTGAATTGACCAGATGAATTGACCAATTTCAAAAACTCGCTGAAGAGAATAATTCCTTCAAAAAATCAAAATCAAATATTATAAAACAGATCCAAACAAATGAAAAAATAGAAGACAATTTGAAATATCTCACTGGAAAAACCACTGACCTGGAAAATAGATCCAGGAGAGATGATTTAAAAATTATTGGACTACCTGAAAGCCATGATCAAAAAAAGAGCCTAGAACTCATTCTTCAAGAAATTCTTGGAGGGGAGGAGCCTCCATCGGGCCTCACAGAGGAGGAAACAGAGGCTTGCAGAGGTTAAGTGACTGGTTTACAATCTGTGAAAATTAGGGATGTAAAAATCCAGAAATTTGGTTGACCTTGTTCTTCTAATGGAACAATGGAATATATAATGGATGTTGACTAGAAAATCATCTGGTATAGAAGAGCATGGAGGTTCCAGAGAGGGCACATCTTGCAGCTTCCTGAAGAACCGGCCCTTCTGAAGAGCTAGAACATGACTTATGGTCAAGAGTTAAATCCAGCCTGTGTTTGGATGAGAAGGGCCTATGTTCACAACCAATGGCCAGCACCAGAGCAGTGGGCTGGCAGAAGGTGCTGTATGAGCGTCAGCCCTTCCCTGATAACTACATGGATCCTGAAAGAGCTCTGAAAACATATTTCTTCCCAGAAATACCAACACTGGTCAATGGTCTTTGAGTCCGGGGTGGTGATACAGCACTTAGCGTCTGTGTCTTTGTGGTCATCTGGTGGTACATGGATGAGGGTCAGCTAGCATGACAGTGGCTCTTTGGGATTGGGTTGGCTTCCTCCCTGATTGGCTATGTCTTGTTTGACCTCATTGATGGAGGGACGGGGCGGAAGAAGAGTGGGCACACATGGTGGGCTGACCTGAAGAGTGTCCTGGTCTTTATCACATTTACTTATGGCTTTTCTCCAGTGTTGAAGACACTAACAGAATCTGTCAGCACCGACACCATCTATGTCATGTCAGTTTTGATGCCTTTGGGTCACTTTATCTTCTTTGACTATGGTGCCAATGCTGCCATTGTGTCTAGCACCCTCTCCCTGAACATGGCCATCTTTGCCTCTGTCTTTCTGGCCTCCCACCTGCTCCAATCCCTTCATGCCTTCATTATGGTGACATTCGCCATTCAGATCTTTGTCCTGTGTCCAATGCTACAAAAGAAGGTAAAGACCTGGGGCGGCCAGGTGGCTCAGTGAGTAAGAGCACTGGCTCCAGTGTCGGGATGACCTGGGGATCAAATCTGGGCTCAGATACTTAGCACCACACCCAGAAATAACTGGCCATGTAACCTTGAGCA
Organism: Petaurus breviceps papuanus; assembly: GCF_028583685.1. NCBI lineage: Eukaryota > Metazoa > Chordata > Mammalia > Diprotodontia > Petauridae > Petaurus > Petaurus breviceps. The sequence continues at coordinate 2,600,872 of NW_027185588.1, read as the reverse complement.
AGTTACTTAACCCCGATTGCTTTAAAAAAAAAAAGGTGAATACCTATACCCCATGTAGTTATGTGGGGGTCACACGACTCTTTGCTTTCTCTGCCCTGGCTGGTCTGTTAACCATTAGTGGTGTGGGGGGCCATACTCTTTGCTCTTCTGCTAGTCTCCATTTCTTGCTATCTCATCAGCTTGCAGCTTTTCAAAGAAAATATTCATGGACCTTGGGATGAAGCTGAAATCAAGGAAGACCTGTCTAGGTTCCTCACCTAGCTTGGGGAGTGCAGGAGCTCCCACATTCTAGTATTAAATGCTGAAAGACCAGACTCTCCCCGCCAAAAGCAGCAACACAGGGAAGAAGGTCTTTCAAGAATGCAGCAGGTTGGGAGGTGTCTGAGAGAGCAGCAGTGGGAGAAGAATGAAGTAATGCTGTTTGGTGATGAGTCATATCTCCCTGTCCTGCAGAGGGGACTGCATACTTCAGAGGTCTGACAATAACACTGACACTCTATTGGAGATTTATTGTGGCCAATGGCACGGTGTGCTTTTATACTAAAAACTGAAGCTAAAAAAAATTCTCAAGGAAAATTGCCCTGATATTCTAGAACCAGAGGGCAAAATAGAAATGGAAAGAATTCATCAAGCACTTCTTGGAAAAGATCCCAAAAAGAAAACTCCTAGGAATATCATAGCCAAATTCCAGAGTTCCCAGGTCAAGGAGAAAATATTACAAGCTGTCTGGAAGAAACAAATTGAGTATTGTGGAAACACAATCAGGATAACACAAGATCTAGCAGCTTCTACATTAAGGGATCAAAGGGCTTGGAATATGATATTCCAGAGGTCAAAGGAGCTAGGATTAAAACCAAGAATCACCTACCCAGCAAAACTGAGTATAATGCTTCAGTGGAAAATATGGTCATTCAATGAAATAGAGGACTTTCAAGTATTCTTGATGAAAAAACCAGAGCCTAACAGAAAATTTGACTTTCAAATACAGGAAGCAAGAGAAGCATGAAAAAGTAAACAGGAAAAAGAAATCATAACAAACTTATTAAAGTTGAACTGTTTACATTCCTACATGGAAAAATGATAATTGTAACTCATGAGGCTTTTCTTAGTATGAGGATAGTTGAAGGGAATATATATGTATATATATTTGTATATATACATATATATGTATGTATAGGAGGGTGTATGTGTGTATAAATACACATGTGAGTGTATGTATGTGTGTGTATATGTATACATAGGGAGCAAAGGATCAGTTGAATAGGAAGGGATGATATCTAAAAAATAAAATTAAGAGGTGAGAGAGGAATATAATGGGAGAAGGAGAAAGGGAAAGATAGAATAAGGTAAATTATCTCATATAAAAGAGGCAAGAGAAAACCGTTACAATGAAGGGGAAGATCAGGAAGGTGAAAGGGAATGGCTCAACCTTAGTCTCACTGAATTTAGCTTAAGGAAGGAATAACATACACACTTAATTGGGTATCTTACCCCACAGGAAAGTAGGGGGGAAGGGGATAAGAGGGAGGATGATAGAAGGGAGGGCAGATTGGGGGAGGGGGTAGTTGGAAGCAAACACTTTTGAAAAGGGTTAGGATCAAAGTACAAACTAGAATAAGTGGGGGGCGGGATAGGATGGAGGGAAATATAATTAGTCTTTCACAATATAACTACTATGGAAATGATTTGGGTAACTACACATGTACAACCTATGTTGAATTGCTTATCTTCCTGGTAGGGGTGGGTGAGGAAGGAAGAAAAAATTTTTAAAAAGAGAGAAAAAAAAGAAGAAAAAAAAAAAGGAAACCCCAGATGAGGTTGCAAAGTAGGACACAACTGAAAAATGACTGAACAACCACAATAGTCATTTGCAATGTGATATAAAGGATAGAATAAGTGCTAGATTTGGAGCCAAAAAGATCTGGGCTCAGATTTCCATGTTTGACACTAGCTTGGTGACCCCCAGAAAAATCATTTAATCTTAATTTAATGCTTAAGGAACTGCAGCTCTCTAGGATTTATATACTAAGGCATAGAGAGGAATTGGAATGGAAGGAGTTCTCACTCTTTGAGCTCCCCTGCTATGAGAAAATCACGAGCCTGTGTTTTTCTATGAGAAATGCAGTTATAAGCACCCAGATTTTAGCAAAGCTGCTGAGAAAATACCATGCTATTCTTATGGAAAAGACAGAGATATGGATTAAAAAAATAATCCACCAATACAGATTTAGGACTGTTGGAATTGCTGTACTCCAAAGAGTCTTAATTTAATGGTTCAGTGTTCATGTGGCAGGAGGTTTCTATCCCAGTGCCACAAGAATCTGTGCTTGGCCCGGTGTTGTTTAGCACTCATCAGTGATTTGGATAAAAGCAGAGATAGATTGCATGTTCACCACATTTGCTGATTGCACTGGGCTGGAGGGAGAGGGAAAACATTAAGTGAAGGAAGCAGGATCCAAAAGGATTTTGGAGGCTAGAACACTGAGTGATATTTACTAAGGAGAAATCAATAGGGATGAATGTAAGGTTTTAGCCAGGATATTAAAAACCTACTTCACAACTGCACTCTATAGACATGAACGGTTAGACAGTAACTGTGCTGAAAATGATTTCGTGTTTTTGTGGACTGCAATGTCAACATGAGCCATTGGGGTTTGAAGGGGCCCAAAACAGGGATCACTATCATAGGCTACATAATGAAGGGTGTGACTTCCAGGAGAAAGGAGGTGAGGGTCCAGCTGTCTTCTGCCTATGTCAGACTTCATCCAGATATGGTGCTCGTCTCTGGACACCACAGTTTAAGAAGGATGTAAGTAAGCTGGAAAACATGAAAAGCATGAAAAAAGAGGAATACAACCTGAATAGCGAGGGACCTTGAGTTCATGTCATCCAAGAATCAGTTAAAGGAAGTGGGTGTATTTAGCCTGGAAAAAAGGCAATTCGGGGAGGACGTAATAATTGTCTTCTAGTATTTGGAGGGTAGTCATGTGGAAGAGTAATTAAATTTGTTCTGTTAGGCCCCAGAAGACAGGATCAGGAGCAGGTAGATTTTCAAAGAGGCTCGTTTAGGCTGGATATCTGTATCTGGAAAAAAAAGCTTCCCAACAATTAGAGCTTTCTAAAAGTGGAAGAGGTTGCCTTGAGAGATGATCAGTTTTTTTCTCCATAAAATAGAGAATGGGCAGCCACCTGTCTAATATGTTAGAGTGGAGATTCCTTTATGTATAGGTTGAACTAGACAGCTAATTCTCACGTTATGTGATTCTGAATCTTTTGAAAATAGTCCTCTTCTTTGTCATTTCTTCCTTGGGATATAGTCCTAGTAGTGGGATTACTATTGCAAAGCAGGAATGAACAATTTTGTGTGTACTGAGACCCCATAAATGTTAAGGCCCATATATTGCAAGCTCTGTTCCCTGCATCTTACATGGGATTGCCACGGACAAGGCCACGGTTGAGGTTGCCATGTGTGACTTGAAGGGATGCAGAATTAACATCTTCAGCCTCTTCTCCCCTCACCCTTAGCACTAAGACTTTAATTCTTGCTAGGAGAGGAAGGAGAAAGTTGGGGCCAGAAGCTGCCACTCTACTCTCTTCAGAGAGATGAGATACTGAGCTAGCAATATATCTATTGACACCCTTAAATATTGTTAGTCTAGGGGATGTGCTTAGATTCAAGCTAAACTCTGATCGTTAGTGGGAGCAGTAGGACCCCAAGCTCTACCCCAAGATTTGACCCCTTTCCCAGCTAATATCAATTCCACAGTAAACACACATAGCAATTATCAAAGAAAACCCATTTATCCAAATAAGTAGCAAAGCAGAAATCAGAGAAGGTTTACACAGGAGAATATATACCAGACAATACAGACTAAAGGAGCTTACCCATTGAGAGTGAGGTAATTCAGCTTAACCAAGAGAAAAAGAGTCCCAGAGCTTCCCCAAGGGGAAGTTCCTTAAAGTCTCTAGAGTAGCAAGTAGAGGACAGGGATATGATGGAGACTGCCAGCTCTTCTCATGTCTTCTCATAGTCTTTTCTTTTAGCAACCTGAAGTAGGGTTGGCTTATCCATCTTCTCTCTCAAAGGTAGAAGCCAGAAGCACCTGAAGCAACTTGATGCTTGAAGAAATTTAAAGAAGATTGAGTTGGTGAGAGGCAAGAGAGGTCCCACTTTCACCAGTCCCTCTTTGGGGACTCATTATTTGGACACTCCAGGTATCAAGTGAGAAAAGATGGAAGAGGCTAGCTCCACTTTAGGGAAAGACTCTGGGAAGACATGGAGGAGCTGGCAGTTTCCATCATCTCCATCATATTTCTGTCCCCAGATTGCTACTCTAGAGACTTTGGGGGAGTTTCCCCTTGGGTGAGATCCAGGATCTCTACTCTGTATTGTCTGGTATGTATGTATACCTTTTCTGGTTTCTGTTTTGCTATTGATTTGGATAAATGAGTTTCATTCTATACTCTATTGTGTGTTCATCACGAAACTGGTATTACATGGGGAAGGAGTCAAGTCTTGGTTATATAACTTGGGGTCCTCCCTTCCCCACAAATGACAAAACAATCAAAAGTTAGCCCAAACTTGAGTATATCTCCTAAACAAGCAATATTTAAGGGAACAGAGAGTTAAAATTCTAGTCTCATAATCCCTCTCTCTGAGGAGAGCAGAGTGGCCCCCTTCCTCTCTTGGTAGGAATGAAAGTCTCCCTTGGAAAAGGGGGTGGGGGTAAGAAGAGGCTAGGGAGCTTTATTCTGCCTCCCTTTGAGCCATACCCTATGACAGCCCCCTCTCCTTACCCCTCCACATTCAGGCACACAAAGACAGGGTCCTCCCTGTCACAAATGAAGCCTCACCATATGTGGAGGGCTCACTCCTCAGTCCAACTCCATTCCTTATTGCTCAGTCTAGGCTGTCTCTCTTTGAGTCACACAAGGACAATGTCCTCGGCACATGGGGGCCCTTTCTGACTCATGTAGGTCCCATCTTCCTCTCTGTATTGCCACAAATGTTTGGGTTTGCCAATTAAATCTTCCTGCTTTGTTGCTTTTTGCTGTTCTTGAAATTTTTTTAAAATTTCAATATAATTAAATCCAATAAGTTTTTCATCAAACAATGCTTTCATTGCTTCCATAAGTTAAGGATTTGTCTTCTTTCTACATTTGGTTCCATTTTTCCTCTAATATTTTTAGAAATATATTTAACTCATTGATAGTATGTCTTTATAAATTGATTTTCTAAATTTATTTTTCTCTATACTATATGCTCCAACAGCATTTCTTTAATTTTTCCCTTGTTATTTAATATCAACAGATTTAGTGTAGGTAATTGTTTTTGTATGTATTTTGATCTATTTTAGTGGTCTTTGTTCCGTTCCCCTAGTCTGTTTTTCTCTTTCTGTTGCCTAGTGGCAGACAACTTCAATAACTGCCATTTTATAATGTGTTTTAAAGACATCTGCAGGAGCAAGTCTCCTTTGTCAGCGTTTATAAATATGCCCTTTGGGATCCTTACCCATTTTCCCTCACATTTGCTTTACTATTATTTTATCCATTTATAGAAAATATTCCATTGGTAATATGTGTGAACTACAGATATTATCATCTTAACTGTGGTCAGTCTTCCCAGCAGTGAACATATTCTTCCAGATGTTTTAGTATGCCTTTATTTAGGTCACTAAAGTTTTGTAGTTTGCTTTATAAAGGTTTTGTTTGTTTTTTTACCTTGGTACCTCAATAATATATATATATATGTCTACATGTATATATGTATATATAATATAATATATATGTCTATATGTACATACATATATAATACACACATATATACATACACATTCACGTAAGATCATTTTTGTTGCTATTGAAGTGTAATGATACCACTAATTTGGTGCTTTAAGGTTTGCAAAATGCTTTACACATAAATATATCTCTTCTCATTCTCACAATAACCCTGGGAGGTAGGTGCTATTTTTATCCTCATTTTATATATGGGGAAACTGAGGCAGATAGAAGGTAAGGGACTTCCCCCGAGGGTCACACAGGGGGTAAACATCTTCTGATGGATTTGAATTCAGGTCTTCCTGACTTCAGGTTTAGCACACTTATGTACTTGGATACTCAATTCTTTTTTTTTTTTTTGGAGGGTGTATGGCAGGGCAATTGGGATTAAGTGACTTGCCCAAGGTCACATGGCTAGTAAGTGTTAAGTATGTGGGGCCGGATTTGAACTCAGGTCCTCCTGACTCCAGGGCCAGTGCTCTATTTACTGCATCACCTAGCCACCCCCATACTCAATTCTTCATCAATAAAATAAGGGTTTTGAACTTTAATACTTTAATACTTCAAAGGTTGCTTCCAACTCTATGTCTGTGATTCTATGAATATAAGTTTAGAAGAATGATAATAATCATAATATTCTGCCAAATAATAATATAATAAAGGGCACATTTTAATGTATTATAAAGGGTATATTTCTCAGTGTTGGGTTTTTTGTTTGTTTTGAAAGTAAGAACATTTCTGTCTTACAAAAGGAATTAAGCAACATACAGTCTTTCTCTGTTTATAAAGTGTTTGTGTAATACAGGAATGATTTATTTGAACTTTTGAAGAAATTCTCCTGAGAGCCCATTTGACTGGGAGAGTTTTCCTGGTAGTAGGAAGAAGAACAATTTAAATTGCTTTCTCTATCTCTTTCTCTTAAATTGGCCAATTCGAGTTGTCTATTTTCTATTGAATCAGTTCTGGTATTTTGTATATAACAATAAGGAACTGCTGCTGGGTGTAGAAGTCTGGAGTGGTTCATCTTCTCTGTCTTGACTAAGGGGCTCCTCTCAGCTCTGGACTCAGACATATGTATCCTGAGATCAGTCCTTAGGGAGTGGGAACTTCACAGAGATGGGGCAAGTTCTTTCATATTCTTTGGCTTTTTATACCCCCACTCTGGGGACCCCAGGAACAATGGCTTAAAACTCAGGTTTCAGCTCATGTTTAGAGTTTCCCCAAAAAAGGGAGAGTAGAAAGGTACTCAGTGTACAATAATAGTCCAGGTATAGGTCAGCTATTTATTCCTTCTTATACACAAATACTTACCACACAATACCCAGGACTTACAACTACTATTATATTCTCTGGGAAGGTTGATACTTATTTAAATATCAGCACATGATACAGTTTGCAGGACTACTGAACATTCTACCTTGGCTTTTTAGTGTCCATTCAATTCCCTTCAGATCTGTGCCTTCTGGCAAGCCAAGCCAGGCCTTGGGCTCCCTCCTCCAAGGAGCTCTGTAGTGTTTGTAGAAAGGGGACCTACTGTGTCTACTGAGGACCCAGGATCTCCAGAGTTCTGAAACTTCCAGGCAGAAAACTTCTGCCTCAAAATCACTGCTCAGCCACACATGATCAGGCAAAGAAACAAAGAAAAGGCATCTAGAACTCTGAGATCCAGCCTCAGGCTCCCCTTGGGCAGTACTCCGTGGTTTAGCTGCCATGTGCTCACAGCTGGGATGGAGGAGAAGACAAGGTAGAGAGCAGGCCATTCTCTTTTAAAGATCCATGAATAGGGGATCCTTTCCTCAGTAGCCATGGAAGGGCTTGTTTCAACATTATGGTGCCTAATGCCTTTCAGCATGGAGCCATGTAGGTCTCTTTTAAGTTTCTGGAAGTTTCTAGTACAGCTTCAGTGCATACTCCCTTAAATGGCCCCACATAGGCTCTTTCCCACATATGCTCCATGGGTTGCAATTACCTGTTATATTTGTTTTATTCATTGCATTTATGCTTATTTTTTTTTGTTGCTTTTTGGAAGGCAGTTGGGGTTGAGTGACTTGCCCAAGGTCACACAGCTAGTAAGTCAAGTGTCTGAGGCTGGATTTGAACTCAGGTCCTCCTGACTCCAGGGTCGGTGCTCTTTTCACTGCGCCACCAAGCTGCCCTATGCTTATGTTCTTTATGTTATTAGGCACTGTGTAGTATGGTGTAGAGCACAGAGTACTGGCACTGGAGTCAGGAAGACTCATCTTTATGAGTTTGAATCTGAATCATCATTAGTTTATGTAAGTCATTTAAGGTTTTTCTGAAATTCTCTTGCTCATCATTTCTTTTTTTAAATTTTATTTTGTTAAATTTGTTTATCTACTTTTAGTTTACAACATTCAGTTCCACAATCCCTTGAGTTCCAAATTTTCTCCCCTTCCTCTCCCCGTCCCCCCCAATGGTGGCATACAATCTGATATAGGCTCTACAAATACCTTCCCATTAAACATTATTCAGGTTGTAAAGAATTATGACCAATGAAGTGAACAACGAGAAAGAAGGAACAAAACAAAACACAAAAGAGAGAGTTGCTCCTCCTTTCTTATAGCACAATAGCATTCCATTACATTCATATACCACAGCTTGTTCAGCCATTCCCCAACTGATAGGCATCCTCTCAATTTCCAATTCTTTGCCACCACAAAAATTGCTGCTATAAATATTTTTGTACATGTGAGTCCTTTTCCTATTTGTATGATCTCTTTGGGACACAGACTTTAGAAGTGGTATTGCTGGGTCAAAGGGTATGCACAGTTTGGTTGCCCTTTGGTCATAGTTCCAAATTGTTCTCCAGAATGGTTGGGTCAGTTTACAACTCCACCAACAATGCATTAGTGTCCCAATTTTCCCACATCTTATCTTACATTTATCATTTTTCTTTCATATCATATTAGCCAATCTGATTGGTGAGGTGGTACCTCAGAGTTGTTTAATTTGCATTTCTCTAGGCAATAGTGATTTAGAACATTTTTTCATATGACTATAGATTAAGTTCCTTTATGAGGCAAATATGGGGCTAATACTTAAACCAGTGAAGGAGAAAGAAAAAACCCAAACTATTGACCAATATCACTAATGAGTTCTGATGAAAAAAATTTCAATAAAATCTTAGCAGTCAACATGGTATAATTCAGGAGTGTCAAACTCAAATAGAGATGGATCCTTGTTGGGTACATATTGACTTAGAAAACTACAAATCTACATTATCTATGTATTTATTTTGTTAAGCATTTTCAAATTACATTTTAATCTGATACTAGCTAATTTAATTTAATCTGGTTGTAGGACACCTGTGAGTTTTGACACCTATGGTGGTGGCATTTTTTTGTTTTTTGGTTTTTTTTTGAAGAGGATCAATGACATCACAAGATGATGTCTTGACTCATTTGTGAATTGGATTTAAGTGAGGCAGAGTTGTGTATAAAGTAAAAGGCAATATAAAAGTCAAGATGATGCCTGGGATACAGAGGATGACTCTGGCATCTTTGATGTCTGACCAGGTACTTCAGCTGGCTTCATGGTGGGGGAGGGAGGAAGTCTTCCAGTATTTGGAGTAGACATACTATGTTTAGTAGACTTCAGGACACCAAAGTGGATGAGCAGCCCTCACACCAAAGGTGCTAGTTCTCCTTAAACATCCCATATACCCTACCTATAGTGTAGTGAGTGGGTAGATAGCTGCCTTCAAAGCCCCAGGTACTGGAATTTAATTCTCAGCTTTGACACATTCTGGCTGTGTAACTGTGGGCAAGTTATTTAGCCTCTAGGCAATTCTCTAAGCCTCTAAGTTACACTGGAAGAGGGAGTTTCCTTACCTGGGACATCCCTGTACCAATGAGATTACAGGCCCTAAAAAGACCAAAGGTCTATACGTACAAAAATAATCTTCCATTTCTGTTTTGGATTAATAGACTCAATGTTAGGAAAATAATGTAACCATACTGAAAATGCTCAAAATCACAAACTAATGAGTGAAAAAAGCATTTATTAAGTGCCTACTGTGGCAAGTACTGGAGATAAATCAAGACAGTTCAGGTTCATCTCCAGGATAGATGGAAAAGCTCAACACAAAAATGAAGAGAAATTTGATACAGATTTTTCCCCCATTCCATCATTTCCCTTCTTTTCTTAGGTGTATTAGTGTTGCCTGTGAAGAAGTTTTTAGTCAACAGATTATGGGGTTTTGATTGGTAAAAACCCAATCTGTCACTCTTTTTCATTTTGTTAGATTTTAAAAATCCATTCACATTTAAAGTAATGAATTAGGTTTATATTTTCCTTCATCAGTCTCTATCATATTTAAAAATTATGATTCCCCACTCCCCCTTCTGCTGTAAACACAGTATTATGTTCTTTCAGCTACTTTCATCTTTTTTTCAAAGGTATTCCTGTGCCCACTGGCTCTCTTCTCCTCACCCCCATCCCTCCTTCTCCTTTGTTGTTCCTTTTTCAGGTTTTCTTTATTTCTTCCTCTCTCCTGCTTTTAACTGATTGCATATTTCTACTCACTCTTTTTTCCTCTCGTGAGTCAGCTAGATTTCTCCTAACTATCCTTCCATTTTGGTTATTCCGCTTCAGTGGTTTTTTAAAAAAAACCAAAATGCCCCGCTTCCTCCCTCGCTCCCTTTGGCAGCAGTCTGGAGGGGAGTCTGGGGCAGGAGAGGATCCATAAGGCCGGGGGACCCACTGCAAGGGAGGATGAGGAGCTAGGAAGCCTGCACCTGGGTGGTCCCAGTGTGAGCTGAGGGAAGAGGAGGCTTATGGGTAAGATGCTGTGCAAAGAGAAAGGTCTGCATGTGGATGGCAAGTGATTGACGGGAGCGGGGGGAGGAGGAGCGAGAGAGAGAGAGAGGGAGAGAGAGAGGGGGAGAGAGAGAGAGAGAGAGAGAGAGAGAGAGAGAGAAAGAGGGAGAGAGAGAGGAAAGGGCAGAGTGAGATATAGAGCGAGAGAGAGGGGGGGAGAGAGAGAGAGAGAGAGAGAGAGAGAGAGAGAGAGAGAGGAGTCGAGGATGACGACGTTGCGAGCTTCCGTGTCAGCGGGAGGACGCCCGTGGGCACAGAAGGGATGGATTTGGCGGGGTGGGGAAGATAATAAGTTCCGCACTAGATAGGTGAAACCATTAATTGATAATTCTAATGTTCAGCCCCGACACGTCTCGTGCCTCCTGCGGCTGACTAGTTCCTCCTCCCGCTCCTCTCCCCCCCCCCCCCCGCGCCTCTGATTGGCCCTGTTGCTCCTCCTCCAGCCAAAAGGTGGCGATTGGTTCCCTGGACCCCTTCTAAGTACCTCGCCCCCCCATTTCCGAGGTGTTGATTGGTCTCCTCATCCGGGTTCCGCCTTTTTCTTGGAATAGGCGAGGCCAACCGAAACCCTGAAAACAATGAAATCGCTATTTCCAGTCTTAGGTGCCACAGGAAATGAAAGATTTGAGAGTTTCGAAAGGCAGGGAAGAATGCGATGGAGTCCAGTTTAGCACACTTAATCGCCTAGACGACTGCGGGTCTCCCGCTTAAATCTGGGAGGTGGCTAGGGAAATTACTACTGGCGACCAATCAGATCCTCTCGCTCCTCTGGGATGTGAAGGCTGTGTGTTGGGGGATTCTGGGATACGTAGTTTCTTTTTTAAAAAAGTCACTCCGCGCAGGCGCAGGCGCAGTCTCCAGGCTAAGGATGCGCGCGGATTTTAGTCGCCATTAGAATTGCACAGATTTAGGGACCGGGTCGCAGGTTAGGGAGGTGGCTCCGCGTGTGGCCAAGCCAGGCAGGGCCTTTTCACCAGGTACTTGGACACCTAGAGGAGAAATCGGGGCTCGACATTTGGGGAGCGGGGCTGACAGCCTCTGAGGCTTCTTAGTCATTGAGGCCGAAGGAGTGAGGGGCCTGTGGAGCATCAAGAGGCGGGGCCGCTGGGGGAGAGGCGTGAGGGGCGGGGCCGATGGGGGAGAGGTATGGGGAGCGGGGGTGCTGGGAGGGAGAAGCATTAAAGGGTCTGCGAGTGGGGACCGCTGGGGCGGGGTGAAGGGGCGGGGGCATTGGGGAGAGGCATTAAGGGGTGGGATGCTGGGGGGAGAGGGTGAGAAGATGGGGCTGGGCCTTGCCTGGAGAGGGAAGGAGAAGAGGCCTGAGGGATCAGGGCAAGGGGCTGTTGGGGGACAAAGGAGGGAGAGTCACGTGGGTGGGGGGCACTGTGTCAGAGGAAGAGTCCAGACCTGGGGCCTTGGGAAAGAGCATCAGGGCCGGGACACGGGAGCGCAGCCGCACTGCGGTATTAATTGAGGGACAGAGGGTCTTAAGGTTTCACCTTCGGTGTTGCTGCAGGGACACCCGAGGGAGGGGTGGGTGGGTGTGCATAGGAGGTCCTGGCCATTGGTGTAAGAACCGGACAGGGCTATGGAAGCCTGGTTGAGCTGGACTAGATGACGTCTTACAGACCTTTCTGGCCCTAAATCAGTCTATCTTTGAACCTGTGAAGGTTGGGATGGGAGACATTGAGAGTGAGCAGCCCCTGGGTCAGTAAGCAAGTAAAGGATTGCTTTATTTTATGGATCGTAGATTTAGGACAGAAAAGGGTGGAATTTTGAGTGCAACCCCAAAATAGGTGGCACCCTCTGATTCTAAGTCCTGTGCTCTTTGCAATACACCCAGTAGCTGCCCAAGTAGGGAAATGGGGCATTAGAAGGGAAAAGGAGGGTGGGGTGAAGGAGACCTCTGCTTTGGGACAGCAACTGTGGGGCTGATGGTTTGGGAAACAGACTGGAGCATCTGGTTGTGTTCCCTTTTCCTCATTGATTTATTTACCACTGTGGCAAAATGCTTTGGTCTGGGGACAAGCTTCCCTGTAGAACTTAAGAGACCTGGAATGGAACCTGAAACAAGAGGTTTCTTTTTCTTTTTTAAAAATCAAGAATTTCCTCAATTGAAATTTTCCTCATTGTAGTGGGAGATGATCCTGGTATCTCTGAGGTTATGCCAAGTTGTAAGTAATTGTAAGCTCTGAAAGCTGCTACTAAGATAGAAAATTTTGAAATATTCTAGAAAGGGACTGGTCTGTCCTTATCATCATTTCTGTATATTCTTATCAACTTATATTCTTATATATACTATACTTATATATACTATATATACTATACTTATATATACTTCTTATATAACTATTATATTCTTATCCTTATCAACATTTCTGTATATTCTGTATAGGTTGGGAAGTTCTTTATGTGTATTATTTCACTGATACGGATCCTCTTCCCACTGATACAATAACAGCCCCTCCAGATTTAGACTTACTTTATTATGCCTCTTCATGCACATAACAGCAGACTCAGGACCCAGAGTCACCTTCACAATGTGATAGAGGTCACAGGATCAGAGGATTTAGAAGTGAAAGAGATTGCAGAGATCATCTAATCTAACTTCCTTATTTATTAGTGGTGGAACTGACCCAGACATGTTATGTGACATATCCAAGATGATTAACCTTTCAAATGTTGGGGTTTTTTTAAAGCTTTTACGAGCCTGCACATGCCATGGTCACATAACCAGTGGAGAGGGGAGCAGAGCTAGGACATGCACCTGAGTCTTCTAACTTCAAATCCAGTACTCTTCCCATTCTACTATGTTTCCTTGATGTAGTATCTTTCATGTACATACACCATAGTTTGTTGAACTATGTCCCTGTGACTGTGATCCAGTGACACTAGTCTCCTTGCTGTTCCTTGCACTAGATTCTCCATCTCCCACTTCTGTGCATTTTCACTGACTGTTCCCCATGCCTGGAACTCTCCTCATTTCTGCTTCTCCCTTTTCTGACTTCCTTCAAATCCTAGCTAAAATCTCACCTTCTACAGGAAGCCTTTTTTTGACCCTTTTTTTAATGCCAGTGCCTCCCTCTGTTGATTATTTGCAATTTATCTTGTATGTAGCTTGTTTGTTGTTTGCATCTCATCTTCCCTATTATACTGTGAGCTTCTCCAGAGCAGGGACTGTTTATTGCCTTTCTTTGTGTCCCCAGCACTTAGCGCAGTGCCTGGTATACAGTAGACACTTAATGAATGTATATTGACTGACTGCTGTGGGCTTGTGTGTTTCTCCCCACAGTTCGCGTTAGTAGAACGTGTGCTGCTCAGCTTGTGTCTGAAGGAGATGCAGATATGAATACCACAGCGGAAGGGAGAGATGCTGGAGAGACAGCACACTTGAATGAAGCAATGGCCACTTGCCCAAGCCCTCAAATTACGCCTCCATGTGAACAAGATAAGGTCCCGAGTGCAGAGGACCCTAGGGAGCAAGAAACCAGCCGAGGAAGAGATACCCCTGCAGTGTCTCATCAGAACTTGAGATGGTTTCAGCGCCCAGGAGTAGCTCCACCCCACGAGGAGGAGTTGAGCCAAATCCGGGAACTTTGTATGCAGTGGATGGATCCTGAGACTCATGCCAAAGAGGATGTTCTTGATATGCTGGTGCTGGATCAATATGTGATTGTCTTGCCCAGAGAGATCATGACTTGGGTGAAGTCACAGCCTTCGGAAAACAGTGAGGAGGTGGAGATCCTCTTGGAAGATTTGAGCCAGATGTTTGAGGACAATGGTAAGAATCTCAGAAACATGAAGGGAGAAGAAATTCTCCACAGGGCATAAGAGGAAATTAGGCCTTGAAGTCAGAATAGAGCAAAGGATCATTTGGAGAGGGTGTTGCCCTTGAGGTCAGTGAATGAGAAGGTGTAGGCCTCACATAACACTTAGTTGACCCCAGTCTTCCCCAAGTTGCTGCTGCACTTTGCATAGCAACCCATGAAGGGAAGGAAACCATGGAAGTAGAAAGGTTCTCTCCTGGTTATCCTTTGTGTGAAGAGATAAAGGGACAAACCAGTGGTGGGTTTATGTAGAAGATTTATGCTGTTATGCCCATAAACTCTTAGAGCTGGTCTCAGTAATACTACCTCTCTAAAGAACTTCATGGATAGGTCATGTATGGTCAACTTCATTTTCTAATGAAGGGATCAAAGAACACATAAATGGTCACATGATTTCTTCAGATTGGTTAAACCAGAGTCAAGAGCCCCTTTCCTCCCATCATTACTCTTTTAGCAAACCATATTGCTTTTCTAATGGGAAATGTTCATTTTACTGTCTGTGAAGTTCTTTTCCCTAGCTGGGTCAGGGCATTGATTCATCATGTTATCTAACATAGGAAAT
This sequence comes from Petaurus breviceps papuanus, assembly GCF_028583685.1. Taxonomy (NCBI): domain Eukaryota; kingdom Metazoa; phylum Chordata; class Mammalia; order Diprotodontia; family Petauridae; genus Petaurus; species Petaurus breviceps. The sequence continues at coordinate 2,585,866 of NW_027185588.1, read as the reverse complement.
ATTCTGAAAATATTTTCTCTATTTAAAAAAGTGGTAATTGTGTTATAGAAAGGCTAAGTTACAACTTTCATGTTACTGAGTGACTTAGAGACAGAGCTGTGAATTTAATGTGCACATCCTGATTCCTAGAGCAGAACTCTGTCCCTTGGACCCCACTATGACCCCTGAGTCAGAATTAGGAGCCTATCTTTCTCCTTCTTCCCTTTATTCCTCTCCTCAATTTTAGGGGTAAGAGGGGACTGTTCCTAAATGACTTCTGTCCTTATTCTGTAGAGAATGTGTTTAGGGGAATTTCTAGTCTCATGAGCCTTGGATCTGTAGGGCCAGTTTGGTTTCCTTATAGCTTCATGTTCTTTCCACAGTTCTACCTTCTCAGGACTCTGCTGTTTCCCAGAATCAGAGCTCTGCAGAAAAGGGAGTGGCTTCTAGGCCCCCGCCAGATGAATCCCAGGTTAGTGGGAGCCTTTGTTCTTTGCTGACATGCCATGCAGAACCTACATTCTTCAGGTGAAGATTTATTTCCTTTCCTTGTCCTAGAATTAAGGCATTGGGTCATACTAGTAGATCACTCGTGTCAAATTCAAATAGAATCGGGGCCACTAAACCATATATAAGGATTCCTGTGGGCCAGAGATTGATTTAGAAAACCACATGTTAACATGATCTATGTTCTATTGTATTTTTATTTATTTTGCTAAATATTTCCTAATTACATTTAAGTCTGTTTTGGTACATACAGGAAAGTTAGGGGTTATTGGTTTGACACCACTGTAGTAAATAATGCTTATTATGTGGAGTGATCTAGGCTTGCCTTAGGGCCTTTTCCTGCCTGCTTAAAGGTCATTCCTTCTTTTAGTGTGAATATAAGCCCCAAGAGGGTGGAGACTGTTTTACTTTTATTGTCTTTGATGAGTACAGTGCCTTTCTTATAGTCGGCATTTAACAAGTGTTTGTTGAATTGAATTCAACAAGTAATTCAGGCTTCTGATAGAACTGTGCAAGGTGCTGTGGGATACAGAAAATAAAGTAGAAAAATAGTCATTCCATCAAGGAGCTCGAATTCTCATTGGAGAGACCAGGTGAACGTATTTTTCGTAGTCAAGTACTTCCCTATATCGTTGTTTTAAGTGTAGAAATGAGCTGGTACAGGCCATAAAGGCTGTGTGGGCTGAGAACCGGCTGATGAGTGTGAGCTGGAACATTCAGGAAACCAAATGGAGGAGACAGACTCTGTGGTTGTTGTTTGTCCTTTGTCCTCAAAGAGGACCATGGCATCAGGAAGGTGATACCATGACTTGAAAGTGAATTGGGGTGGGGAGGGGGGGCCTAGATGGCGCAGTGAATAGAGCACCGGCCCTGGAGTCAGGAGGACCTGAGTTCAAATCCAGCCTCAGACACTTAACACAAACTAGCTGTGTGACCTTGGGCAAGTCACTTAACCCTAATTGCCCTACCTTTCCCCCTCCAAAAAGAGAAAAAAAAAGAAAGTGAATTGGATTCAAGTAAGGAAGGGCTGTGCAGAGTGACCAGCCTCACTTTCTCCTCTGGAGCCATTTGAGTCCATTGGCAAGGTATCAGATACACTTTAAGCTTGATCTGAAGGAAGGGTAAGAGCCATTTAGTTGGAAATGAAGGTGAAGGCAATTCTCCGTGGGGAGAAAATCATGAGCAGAGACTGAGGTGGGAATATTTGTATATCTGTCCCAGCTGAAACAGATAGTTTTTTGGGTGGAAAGAGTGGAACAGTCAAGCATAGGGTCCCCCTAGTCTTTCTCCCCTACTTCCAGAGTAAGGATGGCTTCATGTCTTCAACCCTGTAGGCTCACCTCATCTCAGCCCCATAGAATCCTGGATGTTTGTATGGAGGCCATGCCTTCTAAAAAGAAGAATATATGGTAGAGAGTTGATCATCATTTGACTTGAAATACTTAGAAATCTTTCTTTATACTGTGAGAACCAGTTATTAATAGCATTACCTTCTGGAGGGTCTCAGGTCCTTATGGAAAGGCTACTTCTTTTTTTTTTTTTAATTAAAAAAATTTTATTTACTTTTAGTTTACAATATTCAGTTTCATAGTCCTTTGAGTTTCAAATTTTCTCCCCCACCCTCCCCATGGCGGCATGCAATCAAATATAGGTTTTACAAATACTTTCACATTAAACATGTCAAGTTGTAAAGAAGGATTATAATGGCTTGAACAGTGAGAAAGAAGGGACAAAACAAAACACAAAAGAGGGAGAGGCTACTTCTTGAATAAGTGGGAATGTTTTTGGTGTTTTAGGACTCTGTGACATTTAAGGATGTGACTGTAATGTTCAGTCGGAAGGAGTGGTGGCATTTGCAGCCAGCCCAGATGGAGCTGTACAGGGATGTGATGCTGGAGAACTACGAGAACATGGTCTCTGTGGGTAAGGACAGTCTTCCTGTGTGACTCTGCTCACTGCATCCTCCCTTATTAAAGGCTGTAGGGCCACTGAAACAATTAACTGATGGCTAACACAATGTACAGGCATCTTCCTTATTTCTTGGGCACCAAGACAATATACTTCTGCTCCTGTTCCTGGGTGAAGATACTTGGAGTTATCATAAGCACTACAGACTGGCAGATTCATAGTGCTGCTTCTGAGGCTCTGTCTCTCCTATCTTGTGTTCCTCCAAGTTGTGACACACAATGTGTTCCCAGGAAGGGCCTAATAAGGAGGACAAACAAGCTGATTTGCTTTCAGATGAACTCTGTTACCTGTTACTCACCTTCCCCCCTCTCTTTATGGTGCCCTAATGCTGAGTCCCTCCAGGACTCCTTTATACTTTCCTCTGCTCTTCCTGTTCCTTGCATGTTCTTGATTGTTTAACAGATGAGGAAGAGGCAAAGATTGCAATCTGAGATGGATCTTTGTGTCCTTCCCATTTCTTTCCCCATGAGCAGGACTTCTTACATCTAAGCCAGAACTGATATCCCAGTTGGAGAGAGGAGAAGCACCATGGATGCGGAGTAGGAATGTCTCCAGAGGTGCAGGTGCAGGTAAGTGAGGACTAGGCCCATGAGTCATTGCAAAGAAAATCCCAGGTCTTTCTCAGTTGGGAAGTGTTGGTCAGGCACCTTTCCTCGAAGCCAGTTAGGCAGTAGGGAGGCCTCAGGCTGTTCAGCATTAGCTCCTGTCTCTGTTCTTATCTTTACCTCAGTGCAGTATTTTCCTCCTATCTCTCATAAGTAGCTCTAGGTTCAGAGGAAACACTTCTGTTTGAAGCCAGCCCTTCCACAGGTACTCTGGATTCTGTCACATTCTGTTTCCTTAGGGACACTGTCTCCATGGAAATTCCTGCTTCTAGCATGCTAGAACTAAACTCACAGAAAATAATTTGGACTTTTAATTAAATTTCTTTTAGACTTAGTTTTGTGAATTTTGAATTTTAATTTTAACAAGATGGTATACACTGTCATTATGCAGGTATCTATGACAATTTCAGGGCGACGCTTTCTCAGACATTAGAAATACTTGCTTGGCCCCTTCAGTCACCTGATCTGTATTCATTAGACCTTTTCTTGGGGGGAAAATCTTGTCAAAACTATCATGTATGTATGAACCAAAATGTAACTTTTTGGATGATTTTAAGACTAGGATTACAAATGCAATCCTTTCAGTCTGGTCAGTAGTAACTAAGAAAGTTTTTACAAAATTTGTAATTCAACTAGACTGATGTTTCACATGACAATGGTTATATGGGATTTTTATAAGAAACATCCATATTTTAAATTTTAAATAATTAACTTTTCAGAATTAAAAAAAAGTTTATAATATTTGTACTTCTGAAGTTATTAAAATTTAAAACTGCCCTGAGACTTTTGGGACACCCTGTATTTTGAACTGCCCTATATTTTTTTAATTGTATTTTTAGTTTTTAATAACTTGAAATTAAATTTTATTTTTTTCATTGAACCAAAATCTTCCATTTCTCCCTCCTACTTTGGCTCCCCTCACTGAAAAAGAAAGAAAAAGCCCTTATAACAAATAATAGTCAAGCAAAAGAAATTCCCACATTGGCCATGTTAAAAAAATATGCTTCATTCTGTGTTCTGAGTCTTATCACTTTTCTGTCTGGAGGTGTGTAGCATGTTTCATTATGAGTCCTCTGGTTGGTTATTGTGTTGATCAGAGATCTTAAGTCTTTTAAAGTTGTTTGTTTTTCCAATATTGTTGTTATTTTATAAATTGTTCTCCTGGTTCAGCTTACTTCTCTCCTCATCAATTCATATAAGTCTTCCCAGATTTCTCTGAAACTCTTTCCTTCTTCATTTCTTTCAAAACAGTAGTATTCATTCTACTCATGGCATATCATACTCATTTACCATTACTTGTCCAGCCATTTGGCACCATCTTAGTTTGCAGTTTTTTTGCCATCATGAAAAGAACTGCTCTAAATATTTTTGTACATAGGGATCCATTTATTCTTTCTTTGATCTCTTTGGGGTACAGACCTAGTAATAGTATCACTGAATGCATAGTTTAATAATTTTTTGCACATAGTTCCAAATTGTTTTCTAGAATGTCTGGACTCATTAACAGCTCAACCAGTTTTGTATCAAACAGATACAACCAGTGAGTGTATCAACCTACTTTTCCACAGCCCCTCCAGTATTTGTCATTTTCTTTTCTTGTCAGCTTTGACAATTGATGGGTGTGAGGTGGAACCTCATAGTTGTTTTAATGTGCATTTCTCTAATTATTAATAATTAATATTCTCTAATTATAATTTATAATACATAATAATTCTCTAATTATTCTCTAATAATCTCCAAGCATTTTTATATGGCTCTTGATAGCTTCATTTCTTTCTCTGAAAACTGGTAGTAATATTCTTTGGTTATTATTTATTAGGGAATGGCTCTTATAAATCTGAATCAGTTCCCTATATTGCTGTATATTTTTTAGAAAGACATTTGCTTCATTCGGTCCATTCCAAATATCTTCTATTTTCTTTCATTCTTTTTATTGACACATTTCTTAACTGTCTTGTGCAATTATGTGCCCAAGGTTGCATAAAGCAATAAATGTAGAACTAGGACTCAGAACTAGGAGATAATAATATTTGTGCTTCCCTCTTTAGAGTTGTGAGATCAGTTGTGATCATTTATATGAAGGGTTTTCAATTCTAGATTGCTGTAATATAAATGTAAATTATCATTATTATTCCTTTTTTTTGTTTTTGGAGGACGTAAGGCAGGGCAGTTGGGGTTAAGTGACTTTCCCAAGGTCACGTGGCTAGTAAGTGTTAAATGTTTGAGGCTGGATTTGAACTCAGATCCTCCTGATTCCAGGGCCTGTGTCCTATTTACTGTGCCACCTAGCCACCCCAAATTAGCATTATTCTTAGTCTGACTTCCTTTAAATGTGTTTGCCATTGTGCCTTTACTGCTAGGTTACTTAACATAGCTTTTTGGTATTGGGACCTTCCAGAGATTAACAGAGAATGGCTCAGAAGTTTGAGGGTAGACAGAGTTATTAGAGGAGCTGGGGAAGGAGAGAAAGACTCAGGGGGAGAAGTCTGCATAGGAGTACTGCTTTGTTCTCCCACTTTTTCTCCCAAAGTGATAAGGGTGCTGCTTCTGCTTCTGATATTAGTCAAAGCTCTTGTCCTTGTCCCCAACACACTAGGAAATTCACACTGCAGCTCTCTTAAAAGCAGGATAAAGAATAACCCAGAGCCTGAAAAAGTCCAAGCTCCTAGAAATTAGCCATGAAGTTAGTTAGCTTTTTTTCCATTGTTTTATTGTTCTCATGACCCTCAGAAATGTATCTATACTAAATTATGAGGAATTATTGTTTCCTTTTTCTTCCACAAAAATGTGTGAGGGACATTTACATATTTTATTTTTTTCAGGTTCGGAGACCAGGTTTGTTACAAAAGAATCAGCTCTAAAACAAGGTGTTTATTTGAAAGACTCATCTCAGGAAAGGCTCTCGAGAGATGGTCCCAGTGCCGCTACATGTGAGGAGGGCAGGTTGGAAAAGCAGCAAGATAACCAAGAAAGAAAATCTAGTCAAGTAACAATAGAACAGGAAAAAACTTCTAAGGTGAGAAGACCTAGATGCAATATATTTAGGAAATACTTCAGGCCAGGGTCAGGCCTTGTTACAAAAAAGAAAGGTCCTGTAGGAACAAATCTCCATAAATATACTAAACACAAAATGAGCCTCAAACAGTATATAGACCTAGTTAGAAGTAAAATGATGACCCCAGAGAAGAAACCTAATTTTAAGGTAAGGCCAAAGACCCGAAGTTACTACTCAAACCTTTTTAAGTCTCGTAGGATACCTCCTGGAAAAAAAGGCTACAAGTGTAAAGCATGTGGGAAAACTTTCATCTACAATTCATCTCTTACTCGACATCTGAGAATCCATACTGGGGAGAAACCCTACAAGTGTTATGAATGTAAGAAGAGCTTTAGGCGGCGCTCATTTTTCAATCTACATAAGAGAGTTCATACTGGAGAGAAACCTTTTAAGTGTAATGAATGTAATAAAGCTTTCATCCGGGACTCATCCCTTTTTAAGCATCAAATAATTCATACTGGAAGAAGACCCTACAAGTGTAATGAATGTAAGAAGGCCTTTACCCAGAGGGGACTACTTACTGAACATCAAAGGACTCATACTGGAGAGAAACCCTTCAAATGTGATGTGTGTAAGAAAGACTTCAGCCACAAATCATCCCTTATTCAACATCAGAGAATTCATACTGGAGAAAGAACCTTCAAGTGTAATATATGTGAAAAGGCCTTCAACCAGAGCACACGCCTAACTGAACACAAAAGAATTCATACTGGAGAGAAACCCTACAAGTGTAATAAATGTGACAAGGCCTTCACTCAAAGAACACATCTCAATGAGCATCAGAGAGTTCATACTGGAGAGAAGCCCTACAAATGTAGTCATTGTGAGAAAGCTTTCAGCAACAGCTCATCCCTTACTCAACATCTTCGAATTCATACTGGAGAGAAACCTTATAAATGTAATCAGTGTGAGAAGGCATTCAGTCAGAACTCATCCCTTATCATACATCTGAGATTCCACAGTGGGGAAACACCCTTTAAATGTAAGGACTGTGGGAAGGCCTTCAGTCGTAACTCATCCCTTACAAGGCATCAGAAAACCCATAGTGGGGAGAAACCTTTCAAGTGTGATGAATGTGGGAAAGCCTTTGGTCGGAACTCATCCCTTACTGACCATCAGAAAATCCATACTGGAAAGAAACCTTATAAGTGTAATGAATGTGGAATATCCTTCAATCAGAATACTCGCCTTATCGAACATCAGAGAATACATACTGGAGAGAAGCCCCACAAATGTGATCTGTGTAAGAAAGCCTTCAGGAGTAGTTCAGCTGTTCTCAGGCATCAGAGAATTCACAGTGGAGAATAACTGAGTAGGATCATGCTTGGGAAGAACTTCAGTCACACTTGTCACTTAGTAAATATTCCAGAGTCAACGGATCACAATCTGTTCTTTGGGAGTTAGAGAGAGAGAGAGAGAGATTTCCCTCTTCCCTGTAGTATGCTACCTACTTTCAAGCCACAGATTTGTCTAAGTTGGACAGGAAGGAGCATTGTTAGGAGATCTGTAGTAGTAGAAGTACCAAGTCTTCTAAAATAACAGAAGAAGGAATCTTTATTAAGTTTCCAACTCTAGGGGCAGTATCTGTGAGTAAAGGGATAAAAGGAAAGTCCTGCTAAAGAAAATGCGTTTTTTAAAAGTACCCCTGTCACTTTTGGTGTGCACAAACTAGTTGTGGGCACATCACTGTGAAATGTCTTCAGATTCTTGTATATTTCACCCTGAAACTAGTTCCTAGTGTTAGTTGGGCTAGTGAAGAGTGGATAGAATTTTTTCAACTGGGGCCTGGCCCTAGATCTAGGAGATGGAGAGGATGAGGCAGAATCCTCTAGTTTACGAGTAAGGAAGACAGAAAGCGTTTTGGAGCTAAAAAAACTCATTTCTTTTTCCTCCCAGGACAGTGGTGGGAGTTATGATAGATACCTTCTTTCGTTTCTTGGCATCCTCTTCTTTGTACCCAGGGATTCCAGTGCCTGTGCTGCCTTCTGACTACCCAGAGGCCTTCACTGTATCATATACTCATCCCTGTCTTCTTTTACAATGTTTTGCATTCTAGAATTACAGTTTTCCTGCCTTCTCCCATCAGGACGTCCCTTTCCTCAGTGCATCTTAATATGGAAATACTCCATTCCAAAAATTTACTTTCCAGCCTTTTACTTGGAGGTTGAACTATGACCTACTGGGTGATATTGCCTCCAGGCTGTGGTCCAAGGGGCTCATAGATTTCAGCCGTGCTTGAGCCCAGCCTTTCCAAAGCAAGAGTTTTGCTTCTTTGGAGTTGGAGCTTTGGGCCACATGGGGAAATGGGTGGTTTCCCTGAGGCAGGCCCTCCATTTCTTTTCCTGTTTTTGTCTGCTCCTGTCTTCTCTTCTCAGGGGCCTATTCTGCTTAATCTTGAATCAGGTTTTAGTAACTAAGGGAACATTTTTGGCAGCATTGTAGTATCACAGATCTAGAGTGGGGGGACCTTCGAGAACATCTAATCCAACTAGCTCATCTTATTAGTGATAGAACAGATCCAGAAGAGGGAAATGACCCACTCAGGGTCATGGAGGTGATAAATAGCAGAGTTAAGATTCAAATACAGGCCCTCTGACTTCACATCCACTCTTCCTTTCACCATACCCTGTCTCTGCTGAGCAGGGAATTCCCAACATCACCAGGCTAGTTGAAAAAGTGATTGCCATGAGGCCAGGAGGGGCACAATCTTTGCCTTTCTCCCTTAGCCATGGTCTCTTTCCAAGAGTGTTTCCTTTGCTTTAGTTCCTTTGTTTTTCAGATTTGTAATTAGGTACTTCTCCCCCATCACAACACCATTGTAGTACCAGTACTTTCCAGTTTACAGAGCACCCTTATGTGGTGACAACTCTATAGCTCTCCCCTACTCAAGGGGCCAGTTATTCATCTCTTAAAATCAACCCCGATCAGGTATTGGCTAATAACTCAGGGGTGAGGTGATGAGTAGTTAAATGGTAACTGCCTCACTTAGAAACAGTCAGTGGGATTATAGTTGACAACTGTTTCCCATGGTTTTATTCCCACCTCTTTATCATACCCTGGGGATGGCTTTGGTAACAACAAATTGCCTCAGCCTGTAAAAACAAACCTCTACCCGTTTTTCTTTGAAACTCAACTCCCTAGATCAAGCTGATTTCAGAACCCCAGCAAACCTTTTGTTTCTCTAGGTCTTAAGCTGTCCCTGTCTCCCTTTCTGTTATCTCTGCTATTGCTGAAGTAGCTGTTAGGGTAACTTAGACATCATTCCCAACTGATTCCAAATTCACCCTTATATCTTAACTTTTTTGCTTCTTATGTTCTCTCCTCTATTTATTAGGTTAATTCATGATCTTAAGCTACATTGAGAGGTACAGTACCCTAAATGAGCGAAGTTATAGTCTTATTAACTGCTGCCATGGCAGAACCCATCTCAAGGTCTGTGTTCACTTTGGGGTCAGTTTTAGGAACAACTTTGGCAAATTGGAGCACATACAGAAGAATCTGATGTGGATGTTGAGGGTACCAGAGAATGTGCCACGTGAAGAACTATTGAAGGAAATGAATGGTGTTTAGCTTAGTTAAGGGACATGTCAAGTATTTGAGCCAGAAAGGGAGATCCAGCTTGTTCTACTTGGTCCCAGAGAGCAGAATTAGGAGCAGCAGGTAGAAACTGTCCCAGCTCTGAGATTCTCTAATGTGATTCTTTCTACACCTTCTTCAAGCCAGTTTTGTAAAGGTTGTGTAAGCAAAAAAATGCCAGCTGTAGAAGGAAGATGGCTTTGAATTTCCAGCCTGGAAAACTTCAGTAATGACCAAAGGAGATTGTCTCTACCAGACAGAGGCAGATAAGACCCTGCCTCAGAGAAGGTAAACTGCTGGAGGGCAGACTTTTGGTGCCTTACTTTCCTCATAGCTCTAAGTCTAGGGCAGTGCTTGTTCTGGCATCTTCCAAAGACTTACTCATCGATTCTAGTCATTTAAATCCCTTCAAAACCCTTTTGTAAGGAGCCCCTAGGAATGTAATCAGTAGAAATTCAACTGTCCAACTCAAACTTTTTCTTTAAGAAGATGGTTTTAATTGGTTAGAGCAACTCTAGCCTTGGCCCTTTTATCCCCAGTCAGTGGGGACTTGGAGTTCAGGTGTCATGGGGCAAGGGAGCATCTACAAAATGGACCATATTGGAAAGGAATGTTTTTATCATCTTTTGCCCAATTGAAGGAAATCTATCAGGGCTGAATCAAGTAAGTAATAAGAGGTTTCAGGATCTCTTTAGTGGCATTTCTTCTGATATCTTGTGTTGGGCTTCAGGGGATATGCCCTTTTAGAATCCCAGAGAGACCTCAGATATCATCTACCCAAAGCGGCAGCTGTGTCCTGAAGCAGGAATCCTTGCCAGGTAAGATGGGGCAATGGAAAGAGTGCTGGATAGAGTTTGAGAACAGGGCTTAAGTCCTGGGCTCCGTCACTGTCATGTGACCTTAGCTAAGTCACTTAATGCCTCAGTTTCCTCACCTGGAAAATGAGAGGAACCTCTAAGGTTCCTCAACTCTCTGTCATCCTTCAGTCCATCCTTTGCTCAGAGATCCCCTTTCTTATTTTCTTTGCTCCACCTGCTTCCACGTTTCATTTTCTGATACCTCGTCCAGAAGTTGTGAGTCTCCTTAGAGTTGTGTTCACTAAAGACTGGACAGCCCAAGCATTCCTGGTGGATTTGACCCTTTAAGACTTAAACATTGCCCAAGGTGGGACTGCCAGAGCCAGCACTGGGCAGCTAGGGCACACAGCCAGTGCCAGCTTTGATGCATAAACACCTTTTGGCCCCATTCTCTTGTGTCCCTGGCCTGGATTCCGTGACTGAAATTTAGCACTGCTTGTTGGAGGCAGAAGGCAGAACAATGAGCAGTGAGAGTAAGTTAGAGAGACGTTCAGGCTGCATGTGAGGAAGAACTTGCAAACAGTGAGATGTAGAATGGGCTGCCTGGGGTGAGAGTGGATTCCTCCTCACTGGAGATGTTCTAGAAGAGGCTGCATGGCTGCTTGTTGGAGATGCTGTAGAGGGGATCCCCTTCAGAGTTTGTAGGTTAGACTAGATACATCTTTCTGACTCTGAGAATGTGATTCTTCCTCTGTTCACTTGGGCGCTTCTGCCCTGGACCAGTTGTAGTTGCCTTAGGTCCAAGAACTGTTCGCTTGAACCGTACCCACCCATGTCTAGACTGGCCCCATCCTCAGAGAGCCTTCATCAGGCTACTGATCCTAGTGTAATCATCAGCCCCATTTGCAAGCTGAGATTCTGGTTTATCATTCCTTAATTTAACTAGAGCTCTGCATAGGAAGCTCATATTGTTTTCTCTGAGAGAGCAGCTCTCTGTACTCTGTGTTCCTGACTTTGCTGTTGTAGTGGTTAGCTATTGTGCTTAGCAGCAAATTTGTGCCTAAAGGCCCTCATTGGAAGATTTGTTCTGACTTCCATTGGCTTGTTATATAATCCAGAGACGTTATTGATGTATCTTCTGAGCTTGCTCTGCTTTGTCTAAAAGGAACTATGCCTTTTCCCCCTTCAAATATCGTTGCATGGGAAAGGCAACACCTGCCTAACTAAGACCAGTAAGGAAAGTGGGAAGGAGGGTAGTGCAGCCCTCTGGTTATGCCCCACTGCCTGAACCCTGTAGTTCATTCAGGGTCTTAGTACAAGTAATGTTTTTTGTTGTTGTTTTTTGTTTTTTCTTCAAATACTCTGCACAGGAAGGGCAGTCTGGTAGAGTGGAAGAGAGCTGGGTTTGGAGTCACAGGACCCAGGTTCAAGACTTGGGGCATGACCCTAACCTAGCTTCATATTCCCCACCTGTGAAATGAGCAGCCAGATCAGATGGCTTCTGAGTTCCCTTCTAATACTAAAGCTCTGAACTCTGAATCCTAGTCCTGATGCAGAGGCACTGGGGCGTGGCCCAGCTGGCCCCTGGACTTGGGGCCCCCCAGTCTCTGCTTTGCTACTTCCTAGTTGGGCGGCACTCAACAAGGTAGGTCATAGTTTAACTGATAATAAAGTGGGCTAATACGCATAAACTAACTGCTCTCTGTGTTGTGAAACACTGTGATGTCAGCTTTAGTAATTGTTGTTTTCCCCTGTAGGAATAGCCCAGTCTTGAGTAGGGTGAAAGGGCATGGTTGTCCTGAGGCATATGTGCCTTTAAGCAAGTTCCTCCTGACCCCATGGCCTAAAACTGAGCAGCCCCAGGGCCCTGAGTCCTCATTCTGAGGAGCCTTGGGCCCTGGCCTGCCATGGTATCTCTGTTTCCTGGGCCTTCTGATGTGGATCTCCTGGATGCTTGTGCCCGTTATTTGTCCTCCCAGATGTTTGGTGAGCATCTGCTGCAGAGGCCATGCCTTGGAGAAAAGTTTCTGGGGATAGTCAGTGGGTACCTGCTTTTTGGGTATGCCGCATGGGAGGATAAAGAGAGCAGAACATGGTCTGGGCTGTCCTAGACGTGCTGCTTTCCAGGTGACAGGAACACAGGTCCTGCCTAACAGGAGTAAGGGGGAGGGGTGGGAGGAGAGGGGGGTGCATCCCTCCGGTCATCTCCCACTGGCTGAACCCTGAAGAGTTTATACAAGGCCTTGTACTTATTACAAGTAATGTTTAGTTGAATAAATGTTTGTTGTAACGATGATGTTCTTATTGTCTCACTTCTTACCTATTTTAAATGAGGAGATCTGGTAGGATTTCTTTCTTAAGTTTCATATGCAGTGCCCAGTTGTCAACAGGTTAATCATTTAGGGACGGAAAAGAGTTCTGTACTCTGGTGACTTCTCTGTCCTCCCTGCATGTATCTCCTGTCCTCATCTCCTCCCACTTTATTCTCCATTTCTCTTTCTCTTTTGGCAGCAGGAAGAGAAATGTGGGCATGAAATAGGAAGAATTTGAAGGGGAAGAGGGAGGCGTAGAGGGGCTGGAAGGAACTGGAGCAAATGTCTGTCCTTGGGGCTGCAATTAAATCCTAGGACAGCGGGTCTGTCTGAATGTGGCCAACCACATCCCCAAGGATGCCTTGTACAACCCTGTCAGTCCTACGTGAAGAGCGCCTCCTGGTGGTGTGGGCTTCTGCTGCCATGTGTCCCTGGAACAACTTTGGGGGCTGGATGAGGTGGTTTCTAAGGCCCCTTCCAGCTCCAAATCCTGTGATCCTAGGAGCCAGTGAGGAAAATGTAGAAATATATGAGAGAGAGTGTGTGTGTGACAGAGAGATATTGAGAGATTGTGTTAGAAGGGAACAGTTTTTAAGCATAAACTAAATTTGGGACTTGGAGAAAGGAATCTTCCACCATGAAGCTATCTTTAAAGCATTAAAAAAAATTTCCTGCTATTGGGATTCCCCAAGACAATTTTGTTACAACTTTGACATTGAAAGAAAATCTCCCAAACTATAAACACTGTTAAGGGGAAGGAGCAGGGGGACTAGATTTATAGTTTAAACATTTTATCTTGGATCTTGTGACTAATTTTATTTTTAAAAAGTAATTGTCAGTGGCTCCCTGTTAGCTCTGGGCTTCCGCCTCAGCCTGGCATTAAAGCCCTTCATGTTGTGCTTTTCACTTGACATTCCCTGGCCTTTCTAGCCGCATTGGCCCACTCGCTGACCTTCAGTGCTATATCCCAGCACCCTCCACCCTGCCTGTGCCTCTGCTCTGGGTGTGCCCAGTGCCTGGAATACACTTCCTTCTCATCTCCACCTCTTCAAATTCCTACCTTCTTTCTAGGCTGGATTCTTGGTTCACATTCTGTGAAGGAAGCCACCCTCCTCAAATCATGTATATACTGTGTATATACTTATCTGGCTTAAGTGTTATCTCCTCAGTAGAGTTTGAGCTCTGAGGTCAGAGGCAGTTACTGTTTTTGTCCTGTGCCTACAGTAACAAGCACCAGGTCTCTGCGTGTTATCACAGTAGGTGTTTCATAAATATTTGAGAATTGTCTTTCCCAATCTTCTCACCCTAAAATGGGGAGTGAGAAGGGACCCACTTAGAAGGGGGTTAAGCTATCTGGAAAAAGCCTCAAAGGAGATAAGAGTCCAGGCTGGTAGAAAGCTTGTATTTGCTGTGATGTCTCCTTACAGACTATGAACATCTAGGGCTCCAGTATCTGATCAATCAGTAAACATTTATCAAGGGCCTATTATGTATCTGGCACTGTGCTAAGCATTAGGGTTACAAAAAGAGGCAAAAGACAATACCTGCCTTCAAAGAATTTACAACCTAATGGTAGAGGAATAAAAATAGACAAAGCAAGCTATATATGATAATGAGGAAATAAATTAACAGAGGGAAGGCACTAGAAATAAGAGGGCTTGGGGAAGGCTTCCAGTAAAAGACAGGATTTTAGTTACAAAAACAAGCAATCACTTGGAGTTGAAGCAGGAGAATGTTCAGGTCTGGGGAACAGCCAGAGAAAATGCCAGGGTTCCAAGAGATGAGCATCTTGTTCATGCGGCAGGCAGGAGGCTGGTGTCACTGGATGGAAGAAAAAGGTATAAAATGACTGGAAAGGGAGGAGGGGGCTGGATTATGAAGGGCTTTGAATGCTAAGTAGAGCATTTTATATTTGCTCCTGGAGACAACAGGAAGCCATTGGAGTTTATGAAGAGTGTGTATGGTGGGGTAGGGGGAGGTTGGGGATGTTGGGGTCAGGGGTGAGGGGAGGCTGAAGGCTAAATGGTCAGACCTGTGCTTTAGGAAAATAACTTTAGTTGCAGAATGGAAGGTGGGTTGGAGTGAGGAGAGAGCTGAAGCAGGTAACCCCCAGCAGCTATTGCAGTAATCCAGGTGTGAGGGATGGGGGCCTGGACCAGAAGGGTGGCAGCCACAGAGAAGAGAAAGGGGCTCATTGGAGAGGTTGCAGAGGTGAAATTGACAGGCCTTGGCAAAAGATTGGATTTGGGGGTGAGAGATGGTGTGGAGTCCAGGATGTCTCCTAGCTTGTGGCAAGGTCTGAGGGATTGGGAAGATGGTGTTGCCCTCTGTAGCAGTAGGGAAGGTAGGAGGTGGGGAGGGTTTAAGGGGAGAGATGATGAGTTCTGTTTTGGACGTGTTGAGTTTAAGATGTCTACTGGATGTTCAGTTCAAGATGTCTGAAAAGTAGTTGGAAATGCAAGACTGATCATCTGCAGAGTTGGGGCCTGCAGGACAGGTAGATTTGAGACTCGTCAGCCTAGAGATTCATTCATGTATGGTGCCTGGTGCCTACTGAGTAGGATCCTGGAAATGCTCGTTTGCCAGAGCACCATTAACATGCTAGCCTTGGAGAAGTCAACAAAGATAATTAAAACATTGCCTCCCACCCTCACAGACTTCACAGTTGAGTAGAGAGGATACATAACAGATATACAGTATTATGCAATAACTTCAGAAGAGGATCAAACCTCAGAACACAGGGCAAGTGCAGACAGGTAGATGAGGTATTTATTCAGCTTTTGCCAAGTTCCATGCACTGTGCTAAGCCTGGGGATAGAAATAAAAGCAAGGGGATGGCTAGGTGGTGCAGTGAATAGAGCACTGGCCCTGGAGTCAGGAGGACCTGAGTTCAAATGCAGCCTCAGACACCTCACACAAAAAACTAGCCATATGACCTTGGGCAAGTTGCTTAACCCCAATTGCCTTGCATTCCACCCCTCCAAAAAAGAAAAAAAAGAAATAAAAGCAAGTAAGACAGTGTCTGCTCTTGGGAGCTTAAATTCAAAGGTGGGAAGATGAAGCAAAAGGGACTTGGAAGTGGGTGGGGGCAGAGCAGAGAGTGAGCTGGAAGCGAGGTGTACGTTGTGCTGCTGGGGCAGCAATGATCTGGGGCAGGAATCTACAAGGGCTTAATAAGGTCTTAGAGGCAGAGGTGAAAGAGGCCTTGGGTGCCATCTTGTCAATGGTCTCATTTCCAGATGAGGAAGGAATGGAGGCCCAAAGCATCATGGAAGAGAAGGCAGTTAGGCCCAGTTTTGAAGGATGAGTAAGATTTAAAAATCATCAGAACTAGTAGGATTTCAGGCATGGAAGATGCCACAAGTAGGAATCCCTAGTAAGCCGTGAGAGGGATAACAAATAGTATAGTTTGACTGGGGGATGGTGTCTGGAAGGAAGGAGTGTGAGAAGAGACAGGCAAGGTAGAGTTACCTGCAGTAAATCTGGAAGCAGGAAGACCTGAGTTCAAATCCAGCCTCAGAAACTTACTATGTGATTCTGGGCAAGTCACTTAACCTATGTCTGCCTCAATTTCCTTATTAGTAAGATGGAGTTAATAATAACAGCACCTACCTCACAGGGTTGTTGTATCAAGTGAGATAATTTAAAATGCTTGGCACAGTGCCTAGCCCATAGTAGGTACTTAGTAAATGCTTATTTCTTCCTTTGGGTGAATCTGGGTGACTCCAGGCCATCCGTTTTCCTTAACTCTGTCTTCCTTTAATTTACAACTCCTGCCCTGTCTTGGAGAGTTCAGTATTGAGACACTCTCAGCTCCCTTGACCTGCGCTTTCAGTCCACCACAGCCACAAAGGGATTAGCAGCATCCAAAGCTTGCCTTCTGTTAAGCACTTTGCAAACCATAAAGCCCCATAGAAGTGTTAGCTCGTTATCAGAGGCAGGGTCTCCAGCTACCTTGTTCTGCTGCCTCTCAAAGTTATTACACCAGAAACAAAGTTAATTATCTTTTCGTTCCACCATCAAGCTTAGATATTTGGCCACCCAATCATCATCCTCAATTTGTGGCCAATTCTCGTCAATTCTACCTATATAACACTCTCTTGGGTAGCTAGGTGGTGCCATAGTGCACATGAGTCTGGAGTCAGGAAGACTCATCTCCCAGAGTTCAAATCTGGCCTCAGACACTTACTAGTTGTGTGACCTTGGGCAAGTCACTTAACCCTGTTTGCCTCACTTTCTTCATCTGTAAAATGAGTTGGAGAAGGAAATGGCAAACCACTCCACCATCTTTGCCAAAATAATCCCTAATGGGGTCATGGAGTGTTGGACATGACTGAAAATAACTAAACAACACCTCTCTCACCTGTCTTCCCCCTTACACTGTCAATAATCCTAGGTCAGCGGGGTGACCAGGTGGCTCAGTGAGTAAGAGCACCAGCTCCAGTGTAGGGATGACCTGGGGATCAAATCCGGGCGCAGATACTTAGCACCACACCCAGAAATAACTGGCCGTGTAACCTTGAGCAAGTTACTTAACCCTGATTGCTTTAAAAAAAAATAATCCTAGGTCAGGCACCTATTACCTTTCACCTGGACTATTACAATTCCTAGTTAGCCTACCTGCCTCTGGGCTCTCCCCTCTCCAATTCATCCTTCCCATAGCTGCCAACATAATCTTCCTAGAGGTCAGGTCTGATCATGGCACTCCTCTATTCAGGAAACTTCAGTGGCCAGAATGAGATACAAACTCCTTCATCTGGCCTTTAAAACCCTGCACTGATTGACACCAGCTGATGGTGCTAGAGTTCTCATTCCCTTCATGCACTTCTGGGTTCCAAAGGCCTTGGCTTTTGCATGGGTTGCCTTTCATGCCTGGAGAGATGTCTCTCTTCACCTTCATCTCTGAAAATTCCTTCCTTCCTTCAGGACTCAGATCTGGTGCTATCTTCCAAACACAACTAGTCTTCCTGACTCACTCTCCATGTTAATGCTCTCCCTCTTCAAATGATCTTAAATGCTCTCACCTGGTCACATGTTGTTCCCTACCATTCTATTCTCCACTCCAATACAATGGAAGGCTTCCCCCCTTTTTTCCTTTCATTTTTGGTCCTTGTATCACCAGAGCCTTCTATAGTTCCTTGCTCATACATAGTAAGTGCTTAATATTTGAGCCCTCGGAGGTTCTGAGCCCTCTGTGCACTGGATGATAAGATAGGAGCCCAAACCAGCTTGCCAACCAGTCATCTGGTCCCCTTTGGGGCTACATCAGCTTCTAGGGCTTCTTGAAGCCTCAGCTTTCAGGCTTGTACCCAAATTTCAGCTCATACAATTACAAGGTAGGGAGATATCTCTTCCCCTGACCCCCAATCCCCCCAGACAGATTCAAAGCCTACCCCTGAACTGACAGCAATCACTTATGTTGCAAGTTAGGCACTATTACTCTGGCCTCTAAACCCACGAGGCATATTTCTATCAGCTACACAGGAGAATTTGTTTCCTTGATTTTTAGCCCAGTTATTTGTACTCCAGCAAAGGTAAGGAAGGCCAGGGTGGCTGAGTCTGGTGTGGCAGTTCTGGATGCATTACCGGAATTTGCCTCAGGGTGGCAACAGCAGTTCACAGTCTATCCTACAAACAAGCTGTTTGGCCTTGGAGGGTGAAGTTCTGGCTTCGGCCGCTGGGCTGCAGCGCTGGACCAGAATAATTCTGAGTCCAATTTCTGTGGCCCTGGGTCTCAGTTACAGCCTAATTTCTGAATCATCATCCATATTTCTGTTGTACCCCCTTACTGTATCAGCCAAGGGCCACTGCCTGAGGCTCCTGGGGACCCTGAATTAAAAATCAACCTTCTCTGTTCTGGGGCAAAGCCTTGGAGCTCCCAGCTACCTCCTGCCCAGGACTGTATGCCCACTGAGTCACTGAAGGGAAGGAGGGGGGAGGAATTGGACACATAGCTCACTGTACTAAATTGCTGCTGCTGCTGTAGCATTCTGATATCCAACCAGGGATGAGTTCTCAAGAGAGTCCCTTCTATTGTGGCACCATCCTCAATTTACTCTCTGCCTGTCCCCTTCGCTAACTCCCTTCCCTTGAACATGTTACGGGAACCCCTGAAAACTTCATCACTGTTTTGATCTTCAGGGAAGGCCTGAAGCAGAGAAACAGGACCCCCAAGGGTGAGAACCATGTCCTTGGGCACATGCCACAGAGCTTATCTGGTACAATGGGGCCAGCCTGATTCCCACCTACCAGAAGCCTCTGTGAGCCATAGGGTATGTCCTGGGGGGGTGAAGAGATCACCTAGAGGTGAGTGCAATTTTCCTGAATGTGCTCAGAATGCTAACGTCTTAGGAACTGAGTGCTGGGGTGGGGAGGTAAGATGTTTTTAGAAAAAAAATTTGATTTCGAATACACAATTTTCTTTATATGTGGGCCTACTGCTTACAGGCACACACAGACACAGACACAGACACACACATTCACACCCCTGTATCCCTGCCTTCATCACTCATTCTCTCTAGCTAAAGGATTTTTCTGTCTGCAAGTCTGGATCATAAACCAGGTCTCATGGACTCTCCTCACATGGCCTTCCTTCCACATGCCAACCTGTCTCCAGTTCTGGGGTAAGTGTTAAGAAATCCTTAGGTCAGACATTTTGGTGAACCTTGGGAGCCTTTTGTTGAGAAGGGGAAAACTTCTCTGACCCTGACTTGGGAGAATTTTTAAAATTATTGGTATAGGGAATCCCAGACGAGAACATTTCCTCTACCATGATCTGCTCTGTGGTATTTAAAGAGTCGATAAAAGAGATTATAAGTGACTTGTCCAAGGTCACTTAACCAGTATATATCAGAGGTGGGATTTGCACCTAGGTCCTCCATTCTGACACTGACTCTCTGTCTACTTAAACCACTTTGCCTCTTGGTGGCAATAAATGGAAATAATGAAAATGTACAGTGAGATACGCTATAAAACCAAAACCCAGGGAGAATAAAGCAGCCTTTGATGCCCATATCTCCCTTAGGCCTGCCTGGACTCTCTTAGAGATATAAGGGAGCTTCATCCAAACCACCCATTTTACAGAGAGGAAAGTAAGTTCCATGGTAGGAGGAATGCCTTGCCTAGGGACACATGACATGCTCCTAGCATCTCTGTTTCTCCTTGAAAATGACAGAGAACTTAAGAATGAACATATTTTCAAATAGTCTAGAAAAGGAGTATTTTCTTTCTTTTTAGTTTTCAACATTCACTTTTATAAGATTTTGAGTTCTGAATTTTCTCCCTTCCCCAAGACAGCATGCAGCCTGATATAGGCTATACATGTACAGTCATATTACACATATTTCCACATTAGTCATATTGTGAAAGAAGAATCAGAGCAAAAGGGTAAAACTGTGAGAAAGAAAAAAAAACAAAAAAGAGAAAATAGTCTGCTTCAGGCTGTATTCAGACTCTGGATTTGGACTTTCTCTGGATGTGGACAGCATTTTCCATCATGAGTCTTTTGGGATTGTCTTAGTTCATTGCGTTGCTGAAAAAAGTTAAGTCTAATAAAGTTGATCATCTCACAATATGGCTGTTACTGTGTACAGTGTTCTCCTGGTTCTGCTGACTTCACTCAGCATCAGTGCATGTAAGTCTTTCCAGGTTTTTCTGAAATCTGCCTGTTCACCATTTCTTATGGAACAATAGTATTCCATTACATTCATATACCACAACTTGTTCAGCCATTCCCCAATTGATGGGCTTCCCCTTCTAATTCTAGGCCACCACAAAGAGAGCTGCTATAAATATTTTTGTACATGTGGTTCCTTTTCTCTTTTTCATGATCTCTTTGGGATACAACCTTAGAAGATGTATTGCTGGGTCAAAGGGTTTGGGCAGTTTTATAGCCCAGTGGGCATAGTTCTAGATCGCTCTGGAAGAGAGAGAAGTCTTAAAGGAGAGGGTTTTCAAGAGAATTGAATTGACTGCTTGACAGATGTTTTGCATCTATACCTGACATGTTTGCAGCAATTCTGTGGCACAGGGGTAGCAGCGTTGAATTGGGACTGGTTCTGACACTCTGCTAGCTGTATACCTGTAGGCAGCTCCCTTCCCTTCTCTAGACCTCACTTTTTAAATCTGAAAAATGAGAGGTTACTAGATGATTTTGAAGTCATCTACCAGTTGTAAATCCCATAAATCATTATTTTGGACATTTGGGGGGGGGCAGGGTACAGACCTGTGATTTTATTGTGGGGGAGACTGCCTCCATCCATGCAAATGGACACCTTACTTATCACTTACTGTCCCAGAGAGTTGTTACCTAGTGGTGGCACAGTAGAGGCATTTAACAGATCTGTGCCTCATTTTGTTTTTTTTTTTTAGTGAACTCTCTATTTATTCAATAATAAATCAGAGTAAAACATCACAGAAAATCAAAATACAGCATTCACTAAAATGGCCACATAGTTTTCACCAAATTAACCACAATGGTTTTCAACAAAGTACAATCATTTAGTCAATCACAAAATCCTTAATTCAATCACAAAGTACAAAAAGTCAAAGTTCTCCACCCCCAGGTAACAGCAAATCATAATCTTCTCAGTCAATACACAGTATCCACGTTCCTCATTTGTAATCAGAATAATACCTACCTCCCAGGCTGATTGTGAGGATGAGATGAGATCATGTTTATAAAGGGCTTTACAAACCCTAAAGTGTAACTTAAATATAGCTATTATTATGACTTACCCATTATTCACCCAGATAGTATATGTCAAAGACTGAACTTTAACCTATTTCTTTCTGACTGTACCTACTACTCAGTACCACCTCTCTTCTGACATATCAGACCAGAAATAGTCCTGCCTTGAGGTTCTTAAGTGAGATACAAGCTCCTTCATTACATCCTCTCTTAACCTGGGCTTCTTCAGCTCCCTTTTAATCAAATCAACAGCATTTATTAATCCTCCAGGCACTGTGCAAAGTGCTAGGGATACAAAGAGGCAAAAATAGTCCTTGCTTGCAAGTATCTCATACTCTTAAAGGGGAGACCACATGAGCAACTATGCTATGTATAAACAAGATATGCAGTACAAATTGAAGATAGTCAATGGAGGGAAGGAATTAGCATTAAGGAAGACCCCAAAAGTATTTTTAGAAGGTGAGGATTTGGCTAAGACTTAAAGGAAGCCTTGAGGTGAAGCTGGAGGGAAAACCAATAAAAATGCATGGAGTTGGGAAATGGGGTATAGTAGCTTATGCTATGAAGAACAAGTGTCATTGGACTGGAGAGTACATCCAGGGGCAGTATAGGAAGACTGGAAAAATAGGAGGAAGGGGCCAGGTTATGAAGAGCTTTAAAAATGAAACAAGATTTAATATTTGATGCTGGTAGTGATAAGGAACCACTGAAGTTT
Source organism: Petaurus breviceps papuanus (assembly GCF_028583685.1). Classification (NCBI taxonomy): domain Eukaryota; kingdom Metazoa; phylum Chordata; class Mammalia; order Diprotodontia; family Petauridae; genus Petaurus; species Petaurus breviceps. The sequence goes on along the minus strand of NW_027185588.1, from coordinate 2,563,663 downwards.
GTTGAATGGGGTGAGGGTCACATGGTCAGACCTGCACTTTAGGAAAATTGATTTAGTGAGGCAGGGATAGCAGAGGTAAGGTCCTGAGCCAGGGTGGTGGCAGTGTCCGAGGAGAGAAGAGGGCATGAGTGAGAGGTGTTTTCTTTTTTTTCTTTTTCTTTGCCTTTTGGAGGGCAATTGGGGTTAAGTAACTTGCTCAAGGTTACATGGCTAGTTTTTTTGTGTGGATGTTAAGTGTCTGAGGCTGGAACCGAACTCCGGTCCTCCTGACTCTGGGGCCGGCACTTTACTCACTGCGCCACCTAGCTGCCCCTGAGAGGTGTTTTCTAGAGAGAAACCACAGGACTGTGAACAGAGGGTGAGGAGTTGAGAAGGTTGGGCATCTTAGTGACTGGGAAGATGAAAGTGTTTTCACTAGTAGTAGGGAAGTATGAAAGGAAGGGAGGATAATGAGTTCAGTTCTGCATGTAATGAGTTTAAGATGTCTGATTGTAAATTACTTTCTCAAGAACTTTAGTCATAGAAGAAAGGAGAAACATAGGACAATTATCAGTGGGGGTGGAAGGATCAAGTGAGGGCTTTTTGAAGATGGGGGAGAAATGGGTGGGTTTGTAGGCAGCAGGGAAATAGCCAGTGTACAGGGAGAGACTGGAGATTAGGAAAAGAGTGGGGATATTAGAGGGGGCAATCTATTGGAATAGACAGGATGGAATGGGATCACTGGTGTAATGTAAAGGGGGTTGCCTTGGTGAAAAGGGTTGCTTCTTGTGTGGCAGGGGTGGAAGAGGAGATGGTGGGTGAGGGTAGGTGATATGAGATGAGGAGAAGGGGAGAAGAGAGAGCCCTAGGTGGATGACCTCAATGTTTTTCAGTGAAATTTAAAGCAATGTTCTCAATTCAGAAGGTGGGAGGAGGGAACCTTTATTAAGTTTCTTCTATGTGTCAGGTATCAAGCTAAGCTCTGAGAAAACAACAACAAAAAAAAACAAAACTAGGTCCTGCCCACAAGGAGCTTATATTCTAATAATTATACGTGAGCTAGAAGCAGGATAGTTGAATAGATTCCTCCTTTCTCTGTTTATGAACATTAAAGGGCAATTAATATTGACCTTTGTTCTCAAGCAGCTAAACAAGTGCCTTCTTTATCCTGTTCTCCGGTTCTTGGTCCAAATATGGCACCCTCCCTATTTCCCCTCCCACCCTGAAAAAAAGTCCTTATCCAAGCCTCCATTCAATCTGGACTTTAGTCTTTAGATACTATTCTAATAGGACCAAAGTCTCTCCCTGAACCTCAGTTTCCTCTTCTGTAAGAAAGGTGGATTGAATGGATTATATCAAAGAAAAAAAATTCATATTGTACTCAATGTTTCAGATTCCTTCTTAGCTCTAAGTCCTCTGGTCCATGCTTTTGTGACCATGTTTAATTTTAATCCCTGACACCTCTGATCCTTACTAGCTGTGTGACCCTAGGCAAACTGTTTGCAAAGAAGCCAGTGCATGAGGGGACAGTTGGGGGACAGCAGAGAGACAGGCATGAAATTAGGGGAGAGTGGGAAGAGATTATGGGGCATTTTGAATGACTGGCAGAGGAAGGAGTTGACCCATTTCCATCAGCCTCCCCAAAGGAATGGATTTCAACCAGCCCCAAATCAGGAGACTTTCTACTCTTTCAGTGGTAGGGAGGCTGCCTGGGTCATACTCTGGAAAATTATTTACACAAAAAAGAGGAGGCTGTTCATTTAGAGCCCTACTAATCGTGCCTGGTACTCCAGTGACGTACTAAGGAAGAGGTGGTAGCTCCCAGTTTATGCAATTCTCAGACCCCTTGCTCTGGGAATGGTCAGTTACACCCTGGGAAGGAGAGCCTGCCAACACCTGCCCTTCTCTCCAGGAAAGCTCCTCCTAAGTCAGTCATGGGAAGGAGGGTAGGGAAGAGAGCCAGTTCCTACATTGCTGCTCTGCTGGCTTCTGGTCCTTCACCCCGGCAAGACCCTTGGCCCTTCTCAGGAAGACCTGTTACTGCCGGAAAACCCCTCCTTAGCCAGCAGCCTTGTCACTTCCCTCCCTCCTGTAGTCCTTTTTTTTGCCTTCAGTTTCATGCAAACCAGCAACACCTTTGGTTTTCTTTCTGAGTGACATTTTTTCCATCCTTGGTTTGATGGGATGATGAGGTTGGGTCAAAGTGTGGAAATTTGCTGAATGATCTTGGGCAAGTCCCTTCCCCTTGCTAAGCTTCAATTTTCCCACCTGCAAATAAAGGTATTCAACCTGATGATGCTATCTAAATTTCCTTCTAGCTCCAAATTTTATGATCCCTTGATCTTATAGCCATAGGGAAAGAATGGGACTGGAAAGGGACTGTTTTCTATTTTAAGAGTTAGGGTGGTCAGGAGAAGGTTTCCTGGAGAAGGTGGCATTTGAGTCGGGTCTTGAAGCAACATTTGGTGGGGTTATAGCATTCCCCTCTATGCCTCCATGGCAGAATGGAAAGAGGGAGAGTCAGAGTTTATGTTTGATCCAAGCTTCATGACCGCCATATCTCAGTGTTACATGGGATACCTTGGGTAGGAATGATGACCATAACAAAGGAGCAATAGGTACAAGATGCAAAAAGACAAATTTAAGCTTGGTGTCAGCAAAAACTCTTTAATAATAGAGTGCTCCCCAAATGGAATGTGTTATTTTGGGAAGGAGTGAGTTCCTTCTCACAGGAGGTCTTCAAGGACAGACTGATGATTACTCATTGAGAGAAATGCAGAAAGGGATTCTTTTTTCAGGTATGACTTTGACTACATGACCACTGAAGACCCTTCCAACTCTAAAATTCTTCTGTGATCTATGATTCTGTGCTTCTTTGATCTCCCTAATCAAACTCTAAGAACTTGAGGTGAGCCATGGTGTCAATTTTCTTCAAATTCCTCAACAGCACCTGCCAAACAACATCACAGAAATTGCAGTCCACTAGGGCTGCCAAGTCTTTTTCAAAACAACTGCTGACTAACCATATTTCCCCCATCTTGTACTTGGGAGTTTGATTTTTTTAATCCTAGTATAAAACTTTACATTGATCTCTACTGAATTTCATCTTATTACATTCAGTCCAATTTTCTATCGTGTGAAGACCTTTTTGGATCTTGACTCTGATACTGAGTGTGTTGGCTGTCCTCCCCTCTCCACCTTTGTATTATCTGTACATTTAGTAAAGTTGCCATCTATATCTTTAAACAAGTCATTGATAAACATATTTAACAGGCCTGAACCAAGCATAAATTCCTGTGGCACTCCATTGGAGACCTCTTTCTAAGTTGATATCAACTCATCAACATCTGTTCTTTGATTCCAGTCTTTTAACCAGTTCCAAATTAATCTAATTTCATTATCATCTAGCCTGTATCTATCCATTTCCCACCCAAGAATAGCTTAAAATACTTTATCAGTGCTTTGTGAAAGTAACCCAAGTTTCTAGAAATGCATCAAAAGCATGGAAAATGACAAATATTCGAGGGGATACAGGAAAATTGGGACACTAATGCATTATTGGTGGAGTTGTGAACTGATCCAACCATTGTGGAGAACAATTTGGACCTATGCCCAAAGAGCTATAAAACTGCATTCCATTTGATCCAGAAATACCACTACTATGTCTATATCCCAAAGAAATCAAAGAAAAGGGAAAAGGATCAATTTGTAGAAAAGATATTTACAGCCACTCTTTCTGTGGTGGCAAAGAATTAAAAGCTAAGGGCACGCCTCTCAATTGAGAAATTGACCAAATAAGTTGTGGTATATAATAGTGATGGAATACTATTGTTCTATAAGAAATTTTGAGCAAGATGATTTCAGGAAAAGCTGGAAAGACTTACATGAGCTGATACAAAGTGAAATGAATCAGGAGAACATTGTACACAGTAACAGCAATATTGTACCATGAAGAACTGTGAATGACTTTGCTATTCTTGGCATTACAATGATCCAAGACAATCCAAAGGACTTATGATGAAAAATGTTACCCCCTGGCAGAGAAAAGAACTGATGGAGTCCGAATGTAGATTGAAGCATACTTTAAAATTTTTTCTTTATTTTTCCTTTTTTTAAATCTGTATTTTCTTTAGCAACACGGCTAACATGAAAATTGTTTGCATGGCTACACATGTATAATCTAGATATAGTTGCTTGCCATCTTAGGGAGGGTTAAGGAGAGGGAGGGGTAGGATTTGGAACTCAAAACTTTTTTAAAAAACAATAAATCTTAAAAATTGCTTTTACACGTAATTGGGGGAAAATAAAATATTATTTTTTAAAAATAGATCAAACCCCCAAACTGTTGAAACTTGTTTTTGCATGAATTTGAAAAAAAATAAAAAATTTCACACATTCTATAAAAGACGTGTGCTTTTTTTCCAGGGGGAAAGGTCTGGGTCATTAAATGTTCTGCATAATTTCCCAAAGGCAGCATAGCCTCTTGGTCAATTTTGGACCCAGCTCATTGTCCAGGGATAGTGCTAGGAACGCAAAGATGGAAAATAATGCAGTCCTTACCCTGATGGGGCTTACAACTTGATGGGGATATGATAATTTCACCAAAAAAAAAAAAAAGAAAGTCAATATATGATCAAGGTAAAGAAAAGCTCCAGAAAAAAAGTGCTTTAGGAAAATTTGAGATGGAAGGGAGTCCTTTCAGTATGTCAGGGATACATGAAAGAAAAAAAGGCTCCATGAAAGGCCTGATCTGGGTCTTACAAGAAAAGAGAATTTTGAATGACTGAGATTAGAAGGGGGTTCATTCTAATCATCGGTGATGGCCTGGATGAATGTAGAATGGCAGGATGAGATCATCAAACATCCAAGAGTCTAATTTAGTTGTAATGTAATGTGTGATAGGGAATGATACTCACTAAGGTTGCAGTCAGAATGTGGAGAGCTTTCTGTACTAGGCTTAAAAGTTTGCTATCTTATCCTAGAAGTAATAGGGAGTCATAGAATGTTCTTTAGTAGAGGGGGTAACGGTCAGGAACATTATTTTGACAGTAGTGTAAAGGATGACATGGAGTGGAAAGGGGTGACAGGGAGACCAGTTAGGAGGCTGGTTAGGCAAGCAGTGATGAACTAGGGTGGCAAGAGTGGGAACAGAGAAAAGTGGGTGGATGCCGGAGATGTTACTAAGGTAGACTCAATTGGATTTAGCAACTAACTGGATGTGGGGACTGAGTGAGAGGGAAGAGTTGGAGAAAACTTGAAGGTTCAAGCTTGAATGATAGGAAGGATATTTGTACCATCAATGCAGATATGGCAGTTATGAGGAGGGACAGGTGTGGGGGAAAATATAATTTGCATTTTTGAGAGGTAGCTAAACGTTGTATTGTGTTGTATCATAAGCTAGGTGTTGTGTTGTATTGAACACAACCCTGGGCTTGGAGTCAGGAAAAATCGGGTTTGAATCCCAGCTCAGATTCTTACCTAAGCAAATCATTTAGCTTCTCTCAGGATCAGTTTCTATCTGTAAAATGGGGGTAATAATTGCTAACTCATAGGGTTGTTGTGAGGGTGTTTTAAAGTGCTTTGCAAACCTTAAAGTACTATATAAATGTTAGTGATGATTTTTTTTTTTGGACACTGTTGAGTATGAGGTGCTAACAGGCCATACAGTGGAGTCATTTGGGAGTCAGGAGGTCACTGGACTGTAAGATTCAGAGCTATAAAGGATTTTAGAGATTATGGCATCTAACCTCTTCATTTTACAGATGAGGAAACTGAGGTCTACAGAGGTTAAATGATCATCTAGAGCCATAGAGTTGGTAAGTATGTGAAGCAGTATTTGAACCTGGCTCTTCTTCACTCCAAATCTATTGCTTTATCCTCTGAGCCATGTTGCTTTCCTTGTCAAGCCGCCATAACTCATCCTTTGAAGTAGAAGACAATTCCCTACAGCAGGAAGAGAAGGTTTCCCAAGATCCCCAAGGAGAAGCAATACCTCTTCTGTGTCTGGTCCAGGATGTGTCCTTTTGTTTGACAGGAGGCCAGCTGAGTGTGGGAAACTCCTGTGTCTACTTATTTTGGCTGCCCTTACTGGGTGGACAGAGGATGTGACTTAGACTCAGAAAACTTATCAGGGACTCAGCTAAACTCCCAGGCCCAAGAGGTCACTTGAAGTCATAGAATTTTAGAACTCGGACATCCGTCTCTCAGTCAAGACTGTGGGCAGAGGGCCAGAAGATCCCAGGGGTGGTGGAACCTGCTGGCCACACCTTAGCTGAGACATGACCTTTGTTAAAACAGGAATCTAATGGGTCTATTGCTATTTCTCTTGAAACCCAGCAACTGTTTCCAAGGAATCAGAATGGTGGAGGAGAAACAAGTCCTTTGCACTAGGGACTAACTGAATTTTGCTTTGAACTTTTTTTTTTGTCTTTAAAAAGGGCTTTCTGAGGAGCCAAAAATAAGGGTCAGGGTTAGAGTCAAGTCCTTGCCATTGTTAAAGGCAGGTTCCTGACTGGACATCCCTTCCAGTTCTAAATAGATGATTCCATAATACCTCATCAGTCAGAGGAAGCCTGAATCCTTGCAAAAGATTTGTTACCCTCGGAAAACCTTGTGGGACTTTTCTTCTTGTAATAATGATGGATGTTTGTATGGTACTTCAAGGTTTGAAAAATACTTTATGTTAGTATATTGGAGCCTAGTAACTACCCTGAGAATGTTATAAGTATAATTATTCCATTTTATGGATGAGGAAACTGAGGCTTACAAAAGTTGTGCGATTTTATTAAGGTCAGAAGCAAGGAATCCAAGTCTTCCTGACTTTTGCCATTATACTTGGTTGTCTTTTTTTTTTTTTTTTGCTTTTTTGGAGGGGGGAAGGCAGGGCAATTGGGGTTAAGTGACTTGCCCAAGGTCACATGGCTAGTGAATATTAAGTGTCTGAAGTCATATTTGAACTCAGGTCCTCCTGACTCCAGGGCCAGTGCTCTATTCACTGCGCCACCTAGCTGCCCCCTTGGTTGTCTTTTATGGGAGCAAAGGGTTAGAGGTTTAGAGCTGGAAGGAAATTTAGAGCTGTCTAGTTCGATCTCATTTTACAGAGGTTGAGCCTGATGCCCATTTTACAGAGGGGAATGACTTGCCCAAAGTCACTCCTCAGTCTGCCAACTGATGGCAAAGGATTCTCATTCTCAGGAAAGACATTAATTAAAAAAATTTTTTTTGACATAAAATAAACTTTACAACGATTTATCTTTTTTTTTTTTTTAAAGAAACCACTATCAGTGTTTCTTTTGGCTATAATCACTTTTTTTTACACCATTTGGCATTTAGTTCATAATATGATTTTTTTTTAAATTCTGAACTTACAACCCCCAAAAAATGAGCATCTTTCACTTACAATATTGGGCAGATGTGTACATGAAACCATGAATCTTTGTTATACATTGTTTGCTTTCCATTTTTTTTTAAAAAGAATGAGCAACTCATTTAAAATTTTATTTTTTTTAAGTTCATAGGCACATATTTTCTTTCCTTCCTATATTTTTTCACCTCATTGGGAGGAAAAAAAATCCCCTTGTAACAAATATGCATAGTCAAGCAAAACAAATTCCCACATTGACCATGTTCAAAAACAGCATATTCCATTCTGCATCTGGAATTCATCACCTCTCTGTCAAGAGGGGGATAGCATGGTTCAGCAGTGATCCTTTGGAATTGTGGTTGATGATTGCATTGATCAGAGTTCTTAAGTCTTTCAGTGTTGCTCATTTTTATAATGTTGCTGTATAAATTGTTCTGCTGGTTCTGATCATTTTCCTCCACATTTGTTCATTCAATTTTTTCCTTGTTTTCTTACAACTATCCCTTTCATTTCTTAATATGCACAATATTAATGTACCATATTCAGCCATTTCCCACCTGATGGGAACCCCGCAATTTTTCTACAAAAAAGTTGGTATAAATATTTTTGTACATATAGGCCCCTTTTTCTCTTTGCTTTCTATGGAGTATATGCATAGTAGTAATATTTCTGGGTCAAAAGGTGGACAGAGTTTAATGATTTTTTGGGGTATACTGTACTTCTAAATTGCTTTTGAGAATTGTTCTAGTGACCAATAGAATAGCTCTATCAAAAGTGCATTGGTTTGCAGGTCTTCCCACAGCACCTCCAAAAATTGTCATTTTCCTTTCTTATCTTTGCAATTCTGATGGGCATGATATAGAAGCTCAGTGTTGCTTTAATTGCATTTCTGTAATCAGTGATTTGGAGCATTTTTTTTAATATGGCTATTGTTAACTTGATTTTTTTTCTTTGAAAACTGCCCATTCATATCCTTTGACCATTTGTCTATTAGGAAATGACTCTCATCCTTATAAATTTGGATCAGTTCCTTATACATCTTGGAAATGAGAACATTATCAGAGAAACTTGCAGTAAAGATATTTTCCCAAATTAATTTCTGCCTTTCTAATTTGAACTGGATTGATTTTGTGTAAAAACTTTTCAGTTTTTTGTAAACAAGCGTCTGTTTCATCTTCTTCGATCTTCTCTTTCCCTTGTTTAATGAATTATTTCCCAATTCATCTTGAGTATGCATATGCATATTTGCATACTTGTATTTTCCCTCCTGCTCCTCTAAATTGTTTCTGATGTGGTGGTTATGATAGCTTTGTTTTCTCTTTGCCTATACTTTTCCTTCAGTTTCTTTTTCTTGGATTGATGTTATGGCTAGCATTTTTAATATGATATTAAATAATAGTAGTAATAGTAGACATCCTTACTTTATCTTTGTTATTATTGGATAAGCCTCTACCATTTCTCCATCACACAAAATATTGATTCTTGGTTTTAGATTAGACATCATTTGGCATGTTAAGGAAAGGTCCATTTACTCTTACTTTTAGTATATGTGTATCTTTTTTTTTTTTTAACATAAATGGATATTGTATTTTGTCAAAGCCTTTTCAGCATCTATTGATTTAACTATATGATTTTATTGTTATTGTTATTAGTATGACCTGATATGTTTATAGTTTTCCTTATGTTGAACCAACCATTCATTCCTGGCACAAACTCAACCTAGTCACATTGTTTGATCTTTTAACATGTTGTGGTGGCCTCTGTGCCAAGATTTTGTTTAATATTTTTGCATCAATATTCATTAGGAAAATTGATTTTTAGCTTTCTTTCTCTGCTTTATCTCTCTTTGGTTTAGTTATCAAGACAATTTTTATCTCTTAGAAGGAGTTTGGTAAAATTCCTACTTTTCTATTTTTTGCAAGCAGTTTATATAGTATTTTAAAAATTAATTATTCTTTGAATGTTTGATATAATTCACTTCTAAAACTATCTGACCTTGTTTTTTTTCCTTTGGGAGTTTCTTTATGGTTTGTTTAATTTCTATTTTTGAAATGGAATTATTTAAATTTTCCATATTTTTCTATTGAGTATTTTATATTTAAGTATTTACTCATTTCCTCTAAGTTATCTATTGATTAAGCAAAAAATGAATTCTGATAATTTTCTTTATTTCATTTTTATTTGTTGTGAATTTTTTTGCTGTTGTTTTTGATACTGGCAATTTGGTTTTCCACTTTAAAAAAATCAGATTAGTTAACTGCTTTTTAATTTTTATTAGTTTTTAAAATCAGTCCCTTATTTTATTTTTATAAATTTTTATTGGCATCTTTTTTTTCTAATATCACCAAATTTTTTTTTGTGTTCCTCTACCTTTCCTCTCTCAAATAGTTGTCTCATATAACAAAATAAAATTTCTTCTTTGTTATTTAGCTGAAAGTTTTTTAAATGATATTTTATTTTTCCCCAATTATATGTAAAGATAATTTTAAACATTCATTTTGAAAAATTTTGAGGTCCAAATGCTCTCTCTCTCCTCCACTCCCCTCTGTGAGATGCTAAGCAGTTTGACAGAGCTTATACATGTGCAATCATGCCAAATATATTTCCATATTTGTCATGTTGTGAAAGAAGACACAGATAAAAAAAAACCATGAAAAAAATAAAGTGAAAAATAGTATCCTTTGATCTGCATTCAAACTCCATTAGCTCTTTCTCTGAATGTGGATAGCATTTTTCACCATGAGCTAGTTAGAAATTTTTGATGTGTTACTTTTTTAGTTTTTTTTTTTAAGTTGCATATCCAATTCATCACTCTCTTTTCCCTCTTTTTTTGATTTGTTTGGCAATATAAAATTTCCCTGAAGGACTGTTTTGCCTTACCCCAGAAGTTTTAGTATGTTGTCTCATTGTTGTAATTTTCTTTGAAGAAATTCTCTATTGTTTTTATTATTTGTTTTTTAACCCACCAGTTCTTTAGGATTAAATTATTTCTTTGCCAATTAATTTTTAATCCTTTCTTCAAAGGCCCTTTATTTTGTTCAAATTTAATTCCTTTTTTGTTACATTTTAACTGTCTCCCTCCCTCCCCACCCTACACAGGCCACCATTTGACACAGATTTATAAATATATGTAAAATCATACCATGCATACTTCTATCTATTAGTTCTTTTTCTGGAGGTGGATAGCATCTTCCTTCATGAGTCCTTTGTTATTGTTACTGTAAGCAGCATTCTTTGGTTCTGCTCATTTCCTTTTTCATTATTTCATGCAAGCCATTCCATTAAAAAAAATCAACCTTCTTATCATTTCTTACAGCACAGTAGTATTCCATCACAATCATATGCTACAACTTAGCCATCCACCACTGATAGGCATCACCTCAATTTCCAGTTCTTTGTCACCATAAAGAGAGCTGCTAAATATTTAAAACATCTTTTCCTTTTTCCCTGATTGTTTTGGGAAACAGACTTAATAGTGGTATTGCTGGGTCAAAGGGTACACACAGTTTTATAACTCTTCAGGCATAATTCTAGATTGTTCTCCAAAATGGTTGAATCAGTTCACAGTTCCAACAACAGTGTATTAGTGTCCCAATTTTTTCATACCCTTCCAACATTTGGTTTTTTTAATATTATTTTTGCCAATCTGATGGGTGTAAGATATCTCAAAATTGTTTTAATTTGCCTTTGTCTAATCAATAATGATTTAAAGCATTTTTATATGACTATATGTAGTTTTGATTTCTTCATCAAAAAATTGCCTGTTCCTATCTTTTGACCATTTGTCAATTGGGGAATGACTCATTAAAATTTGACAAAATTCTCCATATATTTGAGATATGACACCTTTATCCGAAGAATTGTCAATAAAATCCTCTTCCCAATTTTCTCCTTTCCTTTTATTTTGGCTACATTGGTTTTATTTGCAAAAAAACCTTTTAATTTAATGTGATCAAACATCCATTTTATATCTCACAATGCTCTCTATCTCTTGTTTATTCATAAGTTCTTCCCCTCTTTGTAAGTCTGATAGGTAATGTGTTCCATGTTTTTCTAATTTTTTCATGATATACCTTTTATATCTAGGTCATGTATCCATTTTGACCTTATCATGGTAAATGGTGTATGATATTGGTCTACACCCAATTTCTGCCAGGCCATTTTCCAGTTTCCCAATAATATTTATCAAATTCTATACTCTTATCCCAAAAGCTTAAATCTTTACATTTTTCAAACACAAGATTACAATAATCATTTACTCCCATGTATTATATGTCTACTCTGTTCCACTGATCCACCTTTCTATTTCTTTGTCACTATTTAGATACCACTTGCTAATTACCTCCTTATAATATATTTTAAGATTTGTACTGATACGCCTTCCTTTTCATTTTTTCTGTTAGTTTCTTTGCTATTCTTGACCTTTTGTTTTGCCAAATGAATTTTGCAAAAATTTTACCTCAATAATATATATATATATATATATATATATATATAAATTTAATTGGGATGGCACTGAACAAGTAAATTAGGCAGAATTGTCTTTTTTATTATATTGGCTCTGTCCACCCATGAACAATTAAAATTTCTCCAATTAAATTTGACTTTATTTGTATACAAAATGTTTTAATAATCATATTCATGTAGTTCTTGGGTTTGTCTTGGCAGGTATACTACCAGGTATTTTATACTGTTTACAGTTATTTTAAAAACAGGTTATCTCTTCTTGCAGGGTTTTGTTAGTGATACGTAGAAATGCCTATGATTTATGTGGATTTATTTTGTAATTAATCTTTTATTTATTTATTTTTAGGTTTCAACATTCATTTCCACAAGATTTTGAGTTACAAATTTTCTCCCCATATTCCCCCCACCCCCACCCCAAGATAGCAAGCCTATTGGAATCTGCTTCCCCCAATCTGCTCTCTCTCATATCCTCCCCCATCTCCCCTCTAACTTTCTAGTAGGGAAAATGGATTTCTATACCCCAGTGCCTGTATATGCCCAGTTGCATGTAAAAAAACAAAATTTTAAGTTAACATTTGTTTTTAAAACTTTGATTTCCAGATTCTTTCCCTTCTTCCCTCCTCACCCACCCACACCAGGAAGATAAGCAGTTCAATATAGGTTGTACATGTGTAGTTACCCAAAACATTTACATAGTTTGTGAAAGAATAACTATATTTCCCTCCATCCTATTCCACCCCCTACTTATTCTATTTTCTACTTTGACCCTGTCCCTTCTCAAAAGTGTTTGCTTCTAACTACCTTCTCCCCCAATCTGTCCTCCCTTCTATCACCCCCCTTCTTATCTCCTTCTCCCCTACTTTCCTGTAATGTAAGATACCCAACCGTGTGTGTACATTATTCCCTCATTAAGCCAAATTCAATGATAGTAAGGTTGACCCTTTCCCTTTCACCTTCCTGCTCTTACCCTCCATTGTAACAGTTTTCTCTTGCCTCTTTTATATGAAATAATTTACCCTATTCTATCTCTCCCTTTCTCCTTCTCCCAATATATTCCTCTCTCACCTCTTAATTTTATTTTTTAGATATCCTCCCTTCCTATTCAACTGATCCTGTGCCCTCTGTCTATGGACATATACACACACACTCTATGTGGATTTATTTTATATCCTGCTACTTTGTTAAAATTATTATTTCAACTAACCTTTTTCATTGCCCATTCTGATTCCTTTTTCTTCTATTATTCCTATTTTTAGCATTTTAAATACAATATTGAAGAATTTTTGTGATAATGGGCATCCTTGTTTCACTCCTGATCTTTTTGGGAAAGCTTCTAACTTATTCCCATTACAAATAATGTTCGCTTATGGTTTTAGGTAGATGTTTTAAGGAAAAATCTATTTGTACCTATGCTTTCAAGTGTTTTTAATAGGAATGAGTGTTGTATTTTGTCAAAAAATTTTTTTCCTCTATTGATATAATCATATGATTTTTGTTACTTTTGTTATTGATGTAATCAATGATGTTACTAGTTTTTCTTCTGTTAAGTCATCCTTGCATTTCTCATATAAATCCCACTTGGCAACCATATATAATCTTTGTGATATCCTATTGTAATCTCTTGGCTAATGTTTCATTTAGGATCATATTCATTAATGAAATTGGTCTATAATTTTATTTTTCTGTTTTTTGTCTTCCTGTTTCATAAAAGGAGTTTGGTAGGACCCTTTTGCAAAGGGCTTTTATTTAAGACAAATTTTATTTTCTTGTGATCTGTAAAGGATTTTTTTTTTGCATTTGTTTGTAGGAGTATTATTTTTTTTGCCTTAACATATGGTCAATTTTTATAAAGGTGCCTTGAATAGATGAGAAATTTATATAGTCTTAATCCCCATTCAGTAATCACCAGAGATCTCTCATATCTAAACTTTCTAAAATTCTATTCAGGTCCTTAGTTCTTTCTCTTTTATCTTTTGTTAAATTTGTTTTAGAATAAAAGAAGTACATTGAACCCCCTCCACTATTATAAATTTACTGTCTATTTCTCCCTGAGACTAGAATAACTTTTCCTTTAAGTATTTTGTTGCTATGTCATTTGATGCATAAATATTAAATATCAGTATTAATTAATTGCCTATGATGCCTTTAAGCAAAAAATTGTTTCCCTGCTTATTTCTTTCAATTATATCTATTTTTGCTGTTGCTTTGTCTGGGATCATGATTATTAACCCTGATTTTTTTTAGTTTCCTTGAAGTCCAAAAGGATAGCAGACTAGATTATAATGCAGAATTCTGCCATGTTCTCTTTCCAAGAAACACTTGAAACGTCAAGATTTACACATTTAAAACCAGGATCTGTCAGGTCAAAGAATCATCTCTGTCTTCTGGGTACAGAGTGCTGAGCTCTTCGAGGCTGTCTGGGGTGGCTCATGTCCAGGGCTGCAAACTTTCAGAGTTTCTTGGGTGGGTGGGTTTGATTAATTTCTACCCTCTCTGTAGAAGCTTTGTCCCTTTGCTGATTCCCTTCCCTACATTTGGTCCCGGCTCAGAGATCCCCAGGTGCTTAATGGCTATGGGGTCAACTCACTCTGGTCTTCTGGTCCTGGAGGTGCTGGAGGAGCTGGAGGAGCTCTTGACTTCCCTAGGGCTTCCTGGCTAAAGCCCTCCAAGAATGTGCCAGCTGGACGTGCTGCCATCATCTCATCTTGGCTCTTCTGCCTGGACGCCCCTCCTTAGGGCCTGAAGGCTTCTGGGTGTCTCTTTTTGCTGAGTAGTCTGGCTGAGAGTAGTCAGTGTAGTTTCTCTCCTTATTTCTTAATCATCATTCTCTTTGGCATTCTTGGAAATTAAGTTGTTTTGCTTCTATTTACTCTACCATGAAGAGTGGAAGTGAGTTCACAAGATTTCAACACATTCTTGAATTCTTCATCATGAATCATGCTTATCACACTGGAGATTAAACCTACCTTTAATAAACAACCCATCTTTCCCATGTTTCACTTTGATTATAGTCCAAAGGTTTTCTTTAAAAAAATTTTTATTAATTAATTTATTTTTAGTTTTCAACGTTCACTTTCATAAAATTTTAATTTTCTCCACTTTCCTCCCCTCCCCTCTACTCAAGATGACATGCAATCAGATATAGGCTCTACATAGACATTCCTATTAAAGATATTCTCACATTAGTTATGTTATACAGAAGAATTAGAACAAATGGGAGGAACCATGAGAAAGAAAAAACAAAAAGAAAAGAGCAGATAGTCTGCTTCAATCTGCATTCAGACTCCTTAGTGGATGGATGTGGATGGCATTTTCCATGAGTCTTTTGGAATTGTTTTAGGTCCTTGCATTGCTGAGAAGGACTAAGTCTATCAAAGTCAGTCGTCACACACTGTGGCTGTTACTATGTACAATGTTCTCTTGATTCTGCTCTTTTCATCCATTTTTCATACATCATCAGTTCATATAAGTCTTTCCAAGTTTCTCTGAAGTCTGCCTGTTCATAATTTCTTATAGCACAATAGTATTCCATTACATTCATATACCACAACTTGTTTAGCCATTCCCCAATTGATGGCCATTCCCTCAATTACCAGTTCTTGGCCACCACAAAAAGAGCTGCTATGAGTATTTTTGTACATATGGATCCTTTTCTCTTTAAAAATTTTTTTAAAAACAAATTTGTACTGGTCTTCTGTTGTTACATCTCCTATATTTTCAACCTTATTCTTCCCCATCCCCTTCCAAGAGAGCCATTCTTTATAATAAAGTACGAAGAAACAATGAACATAAAACTAAATCTCACATCAAAAAAGTCTGACACTTTAAAGTGTCCCACACCCATGCCCCCCTTTCTGAAAAAGAGTTGGGGGAGGTATCTTTTCATATCTTTTCTTTGGGACCAAGCTGTTGTCATTACAGCATATTAGTGCACTGATGAATACCTTGACCCCATACTGCCCAAAAGCCAGGTATGTTACATTTCATTCCTCTCCCCTCTTCTCCCATACTCTTAAGGTGGCTTGAAGGCATCTAGTCTCTGCCATTGCCTCCAGTTTCTATCACTTGTGTTCCCCTAAAATTGGGTCCCCATAGGGATGTTTTGACTTGCCCAGGGTCACACAATCTGTATGTGTCAAAGGCTTTTGAAACACAGGTCTTCCTGGTCTCAAGGCCAGAATTCTATTTATTACACCACCCTACCTCTCATAATTGTTACTGCTTTTTATATGGCTTCTTTGATGGAGTTTTTTCATTCCATACTTTATTTGAAATTATGTATTGCTACCATTACATTTTGTTTACATAACTAATTTTATGCAAATATATTCTAACCAGCTGATCAGGAGATCAGCTAATCTCCAAACTGTCTGCTATTGCCTGCTTCTGTGCCTCTCTCTGTAGTCTCTCTCCCAAGCCTGGAATGCATTCCTTCTTCATCTCAAGCCTGTCAAAAACCTTCTTTTCCCTCAAGGTTCAGTTCAGGTACCGCCTCTGCCCCAAGCCTCCCTGCTGTAAATTTTCTCCCACCTAAAATTTTCTTGAACTCTTTGTATCTCTACCATACCCTGATCACAACTTACCCTGCATTATAGCTATTTGTGTACGTGTCCCAATTTGCAAGCTCCATGAGGCAAGGATTTTATTTTTATATTTATAGTGTTAATGACTAATCGATAAGTATATACTAAGAACTTGCTATGTGTCAGGTACTCTCCTAAGTGCTGGAGATGTTCCTACAAAAGTAAGGCAGTTCCTGTCCTCACAGTATTTATATTTTATTGGGAGGAAGCAATGTGTTCACAGATGAGTAAATACTGGTTATTTACAAAATAAATAAACAGTGATTTGGAGTAGGCTAACAACTAGAGGAATCAAGAAAGGCATCCTGTTAGGAGGTGGACCCTTCAGGGGCTCAAGAGGCAGAGGAAAGGAGGGAGAGAATTCCAGGCAAGGGAGACAACCTGTGGAAGTCATGTATGTGAAACAGCAAGTGTGGCTGGGGCTTTTAGTGCATGAGGAGCAGAAATGAATAATAAGAATTTGGTGTAAACAAATTGTGAAGAGCTTTCAATGCCAAACAGAGTATGTTGCATTTGCCTAAAGGCATCAGAGGAAAGGAATGATGTGGTCAGGCATACTCTTTAGAAATGTCAATTTAGCAGCTGTTTGAAGGGTGGATGGGAGCAGGGAAGAGCTAGATGCAGAGATACCAATGAGGGGACTGTTTCAGTCAGCCTGGTGAGCAGAGATGAGGGTCTAGACAGGGCACCAAATTGTTCCATTAGTAACCAAATTTAGATAGTCATTTTGACCCTGTGCAGTTCAGTGTTTTAAATCACAATGCTTCTTATGACAAGGTGATACTAATTATTTTAAATCTTCATTGATAAATCAGTATAAGTTTGCACGGGCTCATGGATTTTGTAATACATTTTATAATCAAATTGTTTGTTACAGACAGCACTCCTCCCCATCCCCTACAAACACACACACATCTCACATTGCAGGGACTACCTTTCCAATCTGGAATAATTTGCCCCTGGGACCTCCTGGAATACTTTGCTCATTTCTGATGCCCATGTAGGAAAAACTTGAATTCCAAGTCTGCCTCCAACCCAAATCCCTTGACTTATCTGAATCTTAATTTTATAGAATCACAGATTTAGCATTGCAAGACATCCCAAGGCGTCCCCTAGGTCAACCCTTTCAAAGTCAGGAACCTATCACCTCTAACCTGGACTATGCAATAGTCCCTTCAAAGTTAAATCATCTAGCATTTATTAAGCTTTTACCAGAAACTGAAAGACAGTCCCTGCCCTCATGGGGCTTGCATTCTAATGGAGGAGGGAAGACAACAAATAAAAGAAAACTGGAAGCTGAACTCTTGGGGGGGTGGGGTTGGGCAGGACGGTGAGGAAGCATAGTGGAAAAAAAAATTTGGAAATTCTGGAGCAGAGCCCAGAGAGAGTTACAGCCATGGCAGGCAGCCAGTAAAAATGCACAGTTAGGAGATGGGAGTGTTACTGGATGGAAGAGTATATATATGGAAGGGCAAAAAGATTGGAAAGGGAAAGATCAAACAGAGGATTTAAAATCTGATACTGAAAATAATAGGGTTGGCAGCTAGGTGGCACAAGGGATAGAACAGTGGGCTTGGAATCAGGGAGATTCATCTTTCTGTGCTTAAATTCAACCTTAGACATTTATTAGTTGTGTGACCCTAGGCAAGTCACTTCACCCTGTTTTCCTCAGTTTCCTCATCTGTCAAAAAAGCTGGAGAAGGAAATAGCAAACCACTCCGGTATCTTTGGCAAGAAAACCCCAGACGGGATCACTGAAGAGTTGGACAGGGCTGAACAACAAGAAGCAATAAGCACCAACTGGAGTTTGTTGAATGTTAGTGAAGGGGGCAAGGGGAGGGGATGTGGTCAGACCTACTCTTTAGAAAGATCACTTTAGCAGCATGGACTGGAGTAGGGAGAGACTTGAGGCAGGGAAACCCACCAGGGGGCTATTGCAATAGTCCAGATGTGAGGCAATGCCAGCTGTGTGAGTGGAGAGAAGGGGACATATGAGAGATGTTTGACACATAGCAAGCATTTAATAAATGCATTTTCATTCATTTCAAGCATTCACTGTCAATTTCTCACCCTCAGCGATCCCCACATGTCCCCGTCAGTTGCCAAATCTTGCAATTTTTTCCCCTAGGACACCTGCCACATATGTCTCCTTTTTCTCCATATACAGCAATCTCTCTGGTTCAGTCAATAGACATATATTAAACACCTACTATTTGCCAGCAGCTGGTTCAAGCCCTCATCATTTCTCTCTGGGCTGCTGTAACAGCCTTCTAATTGATCTCCCTCTCTCAATAAATCCAGATTCCCTATTTCTTCCAAGATCAAATAGAAATCTGCTGTTTTCCTTTTAAAGCTTTTAACAACTTAGCTCCTTCCTACTTTTCTAGTCTTCGTACATGCTATCTCTTTACAATCCAGCTACACTGACTGAATTTCTCAATGGTTACCTTCATGGGCTTCATCATCTGCAGAAACTCATCATTCTGTAAGATTAAATCAATTAAGAAACTCAGGTACCCACTGCCTCTAGAATCTGTCCCTCCCTCTGGATGGAGAGGGTGGGAGATAGACATCTGAGAGTTCCTCCCCTGATCTTCCTCTATTTAAGGCTGGAACTCAGGGGATTCTCCTCATCATTTCCCACCCTCCTCTCTTGAACTTCATAATCTTTGGAAACTCATCATTCTGCAAGGTGAAATTGACTCATACATCTTCAGATCATTTCCATCTGGGCTGCATGAACTTCATAATTTCTCCCTTCCCCTTTTGCAACTTCTTTTTATGTGGTGTGTTCCCTCCTCTCCTCCCCATTCGATTTTAACCTCTTTAAGAGCAGGGTCTGTCATGCCTTTCTTTGTATGTCCAGTGCCTAGCATAACACCTGGCAAATAAATGCTTATTGACTGACTCTGACTGTCCTTTTTGCTGTTCTTCATGCCCATACTTCCACCTTTACACTATACATATAATGCTTTCATTTGAGGCACCATGCTACTAATCTCCAATTCAGAATCCCTGGCTTCCTGTAAACAACTTAAGCACCATTTCCTCCAAGAAACCTTTCCTTGTACCCCCAGCTGAGTACCATCCCCTCAAAGGTTACCTTCCATCTACTTGGTATATATCTTGTATGTTTGGATTTATAAATCCCCCCACCATTAGAATATAAGCTCATTCAGGGACTATTTCTGTTTTTTATTTCCTATCCTTTCAGCACAAGATGTGGTACATAGTTAAGTATAGAATAAATACTTATTTTAGAAAATTATTCTGAACTCTAATGTGCTTTTAAAAAAAGTTATCACCATTGCTAATCTCCCCTCCACTTTCCTTCCATCATTAACCAAGAGAAAGGAAAGAGAAAAAAAGATCCCCTGTAACAAACAAGCATAGTTAAGCAAAATACATTCATTCAGTAACCATGTCCAAAAATGTGTGTCTCTGTACTTTGTGACCATCGCCTCTCCATCAGGTGATGGGGTAACATGCTTCATCATAGGTTCCTGTAGACATTGCTGCTCATTGCTTTAATTGGAGACTTCTTAAATCTTTCAAAGTTATTTTTCTTCACTATATTGGCCTTGTATAAATTGTTCTCCTGATTCTGCCACTTCACTCTGCATTAATTCATGTGACCCAGTATTTTCTGAAATCATCTATTCTGTTATTTCTTGTGGTGCAATAATATCCTCATATTATTAGGCCACAATTCTTTCAGCCATTCCTCAATAGTCTAAAAGGAAATCTAAGGCATCCCTTTAAATTCTGGTTCTCTTCTTTTCTTCCCCACTCTCACCCCCTTTTAATCTCCCTTTCAGAATCAGGAAGTTTATTTTGTTTGTGGTTATTCCCTACCTGGTATTATGTTCCTTTTAATCCCCACCCCTCTCTAGTTCTTGTTTCCCTGTTGTGTCTGATGTATTTCTACACCAAACTATGTTTTTGAATTCTCCTTTGTCCATTCAGAAAACAGTGAGGTTTATTTGATGCCCTCTTTTCCCTTTTTTCCATGTTTATGTATTCTCAGGAATGCCAATTATGAAAAGTAGAAAAGTTCTCCTTCATAAACTACTACATTCTTCATTTTATCCTCTCTCTCTTTTCCCTCCTCAGACCCTCAGAATAGAACCAATCTACTCCTAGGACCTCTGTTCTTCTTTAGTACTTTTTGAAAACATTAAGGTTTTAATTTTCTTGGGTCAGTCACTAACTTCTATTTGGTTCATTCTAATTTTCAAGGAATCAGTTGAATGAGCAAAGTTTTACATCACTTGTGCCAAACTGTTAATTCTCTTTCCAGTTTTTGTTCAATATCTCTCATTGACATTAAAGTTCTAAAGAGACATTTGTCCATAGAAAATCTTGGGGCAGTTAGGTGGCACCATGGATAGACTACTGGGCTTGGAATCAGGGAGAGTCATCTTTCTGCCTTCAAATAAGACCTCAGACACTTACTAGCTGTATGACCCTGGGCAAATCTGTTTACCCTCTTTGCCTCAGTTTATTCATCTGTAAAATGAACTGGAGAAGGAAATGGTAAACCACTCTAGTATCTTTGCCAAGAAAACCCCAGATGGGATTTTCAATCAGATGTGACTGAAAAAATGACTGAACAACAATAATTTCATTAGAATGTTAGCACATCATCATAGAGATTCTTCCAATTGCCCCAATAAATGTATTTTTCTAGGTTTCTCTGGACTCTTGTGTTTATATTTCAAAGTTCCTTTTAAGCTCTGGTCTTTTCATCAGGAATGCTTGAAAGTCCTCTATTCCATTAATGATCCAGTTCTCACCTATAGAATTATGATTAACTTTTTAGGGTAACATTCTTCATTCTTAACCTCTGTCATTTGCCTTTTGGAATGTTGTATTCCAAGATAAACTGTGTTTTTTTTTAGTAGAAGCTGCTAGGTCTTATGTGTATTTGAATTCTTTTCTGGATGCTTGCTTTATTATTATTTTTTCTTTGACATGGGAGTTCTAGATTTTGGCTATAACATTTCTGGGACTTTTCCTTTGAGGTTTCTTTCAGAAGGTGATTCTTGGATTCTTTCTATCTTTACTTTGGCTTTTGGTTCTGACAGATCTGGGCAGTTTGCATTTTTTACTTAGAAATATAATGTCCAGGCTTTTTAAAAATTGTGGTTTTAAGGGAGTCCAATTATTCTTACATTATTTTTCTCCTTGACCTATTTTCCAGATCAGTAGTTTTTATATCAGCTACCATATTTTCTTCAATTTTTAAAATAAAATTTTATTGATGTTTTCTTTTTACAATGCCCAAATTTTTCCCTGTATTCTTCCTCCTCCCTTTCTCAAGAGTCATTTCTTATTTTTGACTTTTTAAATTTTATTAATCTGTTCCTCTCACTACTCTTCTTCCACTGAGCAAATTAGGAAAAGAACTTGAAAAATAAGGCTCTCAATACATATTTACAAACTCCTACAAAGCAAATTTCCACATTGTCCATAAATGTGTCTCTTACTGCATTTTGAATTCATTGGAGCTGAGTATTATGTTTCTTCTTCATTCTTTTGTACTTAATCATTGCATTGATCAGAATTCTAAAGTTTGTCGAAGATGTTTTTCTCTATAATGTTGTTGTTGTATAAACTGTTCTAGTTCTATTCACTTCAGTCTATATCATTTCATGGAATTTATTTCAGTTCTTTTCAGTTTCCTCTGAAATTATTTCATCATTTCTTATGTCACAATAATATTCTCAATATTTTATTCAGTTATTCCCCAAAAGGAGGATGCTCCTTTAATTTTTTGGCCACCATAAAAAAGCTACTATAAAGATTTTTGTAGTTATAGGTAATTTTTCCTATTTTTTTTTCCTTTGGGGTCTTGACCTAATAGTGGTATAGAGTAGGCACAGTTTAGTAACTTTTGGGGCATAGTTCCAAGTTATCTTCCAAAACGTTGGATCAATTCACATTTCCTCCAACATTGCATTAGTTCATCTGTTTTCCCATAGCTCCTTTGACATTTGTAATTTTCATCTTTTGTCACTTTTGCCAATTTTTTGGGTGTGAAGTGGAACCTCAAAATTGCTTTAATATGCATTCTAATTATTAATGATTTAGAACATTTTTATATGGCTTTTGATAGTTTGTTTTTTTCCTTTGAAAACTGCCTATTTGTGTCCTTTAACTGTGTATTAGGGAATGGTTCTTAGTTTCATAAGTATGAGTCAGTTCCTTCTATGTCTTGTACATGAGACCTTTATGAGAAAAACTTGGTGCAGTTTTTTCCCCATTGCCCCTCTAGTTTTGACCATATTAGATTTGTTGGCATAAAAACTTTTAAATGTCGTATAGTAAAAACTTTCTGTTTTATCTCATGTGATGCTATCACTTGTTTAGCCATGAACTCTTCCCCTATTCATAGATCAATCCAAATCTTGTGATTTTGTTCTAATATTTCTGGCTATTTCATGGAATCATTGATTTCTTTTTTGTTGTATTCTAGTTTTCAGGGATTCATTTGAGTAATGTTAACTTCTCTCTCTTTAAAGATACTTAGTTCTCCCTAGACCTTTATCCAGTAGATCCCTCCACTCCTGCTGCCCCTGGACACACTGGCAGATACTAGACACTTGCAGACTATGCATGTCCTGTCTTTGGCCCTGATGGCACTTCCTTTGCTTGAGGGACCCCTTTCCTATTGCCTCTGAGTTTCTGAATGACTTTGTCATGTAATGGAAAAGGTCATGTAATGTAGTTTCTTATTAGATTTCTTGATCATTACTTGGCCAGGTGCAAACTTTGGGGATGGTCCTGTATTAAAGCACTTCTCTTATCAGGAAATTCTAATAAATGCTTATTAATTGATTGATTGAAAGCACCCCCTCCAGAGACTCCAGGGAAGGGTGCAAGAGCAGATCTCTTTTTCCCTGAAGCACCATCTTCCTGGAACCAAATTTAAATAATAATTCACTTTTAAAAATTCAATTTATTTTAATTTTAGTTTCAAATTCTCTCCCTCCTGCTACCCTTCCCCCATCCATAGAGAAGGCAAGACATACAATATCGATTATACATATGAAGTCATGCAAAACATATTTTCCACATTGGCCATGCTCCAAAAAGAAAAAAGAAAGAGAAAAAAAATTATGTTTAAATCTGTACTCTGAGTCTATCAGTTCTCTATCTGGAGATAGATGGCATTTTCATCAGAAATCCTTTGGAATTGTTGAGAATCATTGATCAGAGTTACTAAGTCTTTCACAGTTGGTTATCCTTACAATATTGCTATTGCTGTGTAAATTGTCCTGCTTACATAACTTTGTATCAACTCATATAGGTTTTTCTGAAACTTTCCCATTCATCATTTCTTATAGTGCAACAGTATTTAATTTCATTCACATACCATAACTTGTTCAGTCTTTCCCTAATTGATGGGCACCTCCTTGGTTTCTTTGGTAAATAAAAATTCAAAAGAGATGAGAAGGTATGGCCAAGGCATAGATTATAGAACAAAGAAAAAACAGTTAAGCAAAAAACAACTAACCAAGCAAATACAACAAGCTTATTCAATATTCTGTACCAGTAGCCTCCCATCTCTTGCAAAAGGAGGAAAGTACATTTCATTATTTTTTTTTCTCCAGGACAAAAATTGCTCAATGCAATTTGTCTGCGTTTAGCTGTTTTTTTTTAGTAGTCTTCATTTACATAAAATATAGCTATTGTATATATTTTTCTCCTGGCTCAGCTTACTTTATTCTATACCAGGTCAAACAAATCTTCCCATGTTTCTCTGAATTCCTCATATTATTACTTTCTCATGGTTTGATAATATTCCATTATTTGTTCAGTCATTCTCCACCTGATATGCCTACTTTGCTTCTAATTTCTTCTACCACAAAACTGCTGCTATGTACTTTTTTATATATAGTACTTTTCTGTCTTCTACCTTGTTGGGGGCTATATAGACACATATTATTTTGTTTTAAATGAAACATTTAAAAATTTTAATTTAACAAACACCAAAAAGAGAGAACATTTCCACATACAATTTAAAATAAAAAGAGAAGATTTTATATGGGAAATCATGGATCTCTACACACAACTTGTTTTTTAATTCAAATAAATTCAATGTCTAACTTTCAGAGCTGTCCTCCTTGCCTGTTTCCTTCTGAACTTCCCTCCTGTTCTCTTTTGTGCATTTTATAAATATTTCAATGATCCTTTTTGTTTCTTTTCTTCTTTATTTTGGTAATGGTATCTTCAGCTCCTTCCCTTCCCCATTCTTCTCCCAAATAAAGATACAATCTTCAAAATAAACAAGCATAGTCACATAAAATAAATCCATATATGCTGTGTTGTTTTATTTTAAATTTACAAATCTTATTTTAAAAATATTTTGGGTTTTTTATAACAAAAGCTTAAAAAAGAACCCAACCAGAAATAGAGCAGTTCAGTAAAACTAACCAAGTATATTTAATATTCTGCACCTTTTAGTCCTCCACCTTGGTAGTGAAGGGAGACAGGTACATTTTCTCAATCCTTCTCTGGGGTTGTTTGGTCACACAATTACACATCATTCAATTTCTTTTTCTGTCTTTGGTTCATTCTATTTATACTGTAACCATTGTGTATAGTATTTTCTGGTTCTGCACAATTTACTTTGAATCCATTGCTGTCTTGTGAAGTGTCTCAGAATTGTTCATGTTCATTGTTATTTATGATGCTTTCCATTCCAATTGTCTCACAATTTGTGTATCCATTCACAATCAGTGGGCATTTACTTTGTTCCCAGATCTTTGCTGCCACAGAAAGGGGGGCTATGAATGCTTTGGTGCATATGGGATCTTTCTTGACTTGCCTTGCTTGGGTTAGGTGATTATAGTCCAGGTATAAAGCTACTTTTTTTTTTTAAGCAATCAGGGTTAAGAAACTTGCTCAAGGTTACACGGCCAGTTATTTCTGGGTGTGGTGCTGAGTATCTGAGCCCGGATTTTATCCAGGTCATCCCGACACTTGGGCCAGTGCTCTTACTCACTGAGCCACCTGGCTGCCCCTAAGCAATTGGGGTTAAGTAACTTGCTCAAGGTTACACGGCCAGTTATTTCTGGGTGGGTGCTAAGTGTCTGAGCCCAGGATTCGATCCCCAGGTCATCCTGACACTGGAGCCGGTGCTCTTACTCGCTGTGCTACCTGGCTGCCCCTAAAGCTACTTTTCCTACTGGTCCTTTGCAAGTGGCATCCTCAAAGCCCTGCTGTTGTATTTCCCTTTAGGATTCTAGGTTTAGCCTTTGGGGCATTGAGTGAGGTGGAATGAGAAGAGTTATCGTTCTAACGCTATAGTTTAAGAGCCCCTAAACAGTGGTCTTCCCTCATGATTATCAGTTGCTATCAACTAATCAGCAAGACTTAATCAGTTTTTACAAGTAAGTATTTATTATGGTGGTATAGTTGCAACAAAATAATCTCTCAAAAGTCATCCTTACACTTTTCTCATAATATATACAGAGTGCAGAGGGAAGTGGGTTTGAGCTTTGAAAACACAGGGGGCCAAGGGGAACTCTTAGAAACCCTTTAGCAGGAGTCCTCAGGACATTGTCTTAGGTAGATATGTTGGCCCTTTTCTGTTTGTAAAGCACTGAGTTTTGCCTTTCCTCATGAAATGCAGTCTATCATTGGTTCCTGACGTAGACACTGCTTCTTCCTGCCACTCTTCCCTGGGCCACTAAAGTCCAAATCCTCTGGTCTTCCAAAGTTCATAGAAGTCTTCTGGTTAAAGGGGGTAGAGTGGGGAGGAGACTGACTCTGGCTCTAATCCTCCCTCCTCCCCCCAGAAATTCTCTTTCAGGGGCTTGAGTGGAAAGGCAATGAGAATGGGATTCAGGATCTGAATGTGCTTGCTGGTTTTATAGAAGTCTCACTGGATGCAAGGCCAGACCAAGTTCCTAAACCAGACTTAGGGTACAACTTCTCCTTGGTTCATCCAGTGACTTTCAAGGCTGTTGGGATATGTTGTAGTGGGTGGAGTTGAATCTGCAGCTGGGAACACCTGAATTCAAATCTCATTTCAGACACTAGCTGTGTGAGCTTGGGCAAGTCATTTAACCTTTGTCTGTTTCAGTTACCTCAAGTGTAAACTGGGAATAGTTATAGCACCTCCATCACAGGCTTAATGTGAGGATAAAGTCAGAAAATACTTTTTTAAAGGTTTTACAAACCTTAAAGCACTTTATAAATGCTATCTACTTTTATTCTTATTTCAAAGATATCTAAATTAATTAAGTAGGACTTAGTTCAAAGCATATGATTAATTGATTGGATGAAGGTGCCCAGGTCTTGCTCATACCTAGTGCCTTTTCACCTGGTTAAGGTTTCTGAGTGTAGCATCTCTCCACTTGGAATATAATTGTCTAGGCTGACCCCTACACTTATAACCTCCCTCTATTTTTAATATTTGCTGTCCTCAGCAAATCTACTGGACTGTGCTTGATCAAGTCTATAGTGCCAAATCCTAGAGAGCCTTTTAGTGATTTGAGGAGGTTTTGCATTACTCTTTTAGAATACTTTCCCCGGTATCTGGTTCTGAGACTGGAGTAAAGTTTAAGTGAAACATAGGCATTTATTTTAAGGAAGATAATCAACCCAGCAGCAGTTCTTATTTTGATGGTGCTCTGGGCTAGGAGTGAGGATACCTGGCTCTGCTATCGACACACCATGTGACTTTGGGTCGGGTGTTCCCTTCTTGTGTTCAGTTTCTTCCTCTGTCCAAAGAAGGGTCTATAATTTGAGCTTTGGGGACCCTTCTTCCTCTGAATGCCTGTGACTGTGATTCTAGATAGAGATGCAATGCTTTGCTCAGGACTGATTCATTTTACAGGAAAAATGTTTGGGAAAATCGTGCTATTCTTTAGTGAGGCCAAGGCTATTAATATAGGTTCATGCTGAGTTCCTTCTAAGTTCTGAATCAGACAATCTCTTCTTCCTGCTCACTCCTTGGGAACTGAGACCTTGCCCTCTGCCCCTTCTTATGTCCTTCGAAGTGACCTGAACCTATGACTCTATGACCTGCCTTATGACTAAAACTTTCACAGCCATTATGTGACAAATG
Organism: Petaurus breviceps papuanus; assembly: GCF_028583685.1. Lineage (NCBI taxonomy): Eukaryota > Metazoa > Chordata > Mammalia > Diprotodontia > Petauridae > Petaurus > Petaurus breviceps. The sequence continues at coordinate 2,536,191 of NW_027185588.1, read as the reverse complement.
TATTTTCCTGTCCTTGGATAATGCTGTTGGTATACACTACCTTTTAGATTGAGGACAATGAACTCACATTCTCCCTTCCTAATAGAGCCCCCTTTCTGGAGAGCTGATCAAAAAAGGGGCAGAATCAATTATTTTGCCTAACACTTATTAAATGCCTTTGTTTTCAGAGTCCTGTATTAAACACTGAAGGGGAATAAGATACCATCCATTTCCTCATGAAGCTTATGGTTTAGAGAGCTATAATAAATATCCCACATGGATTAGAGAGGTTGGAAATAAATATTTATGTGAGGGGAAGATGTTACCAACCAGGTAACAGGGAAATGAAGGAAGACTTCCTGGTGGAGATGGCTTTATGAGTTGTACTTTAAAGGCCAGGAATTCAGCAGCAGAAGGGGAAGAAGGACATAAGGGGTCTTTCCTTCAACTCTTATAGGTCTTGTGGGATTCAATTATAGTACACAAAACACAGAATGTCAGAACTGGAAGGGATCTGAGAACATAGACTGTCAAACCTGGCAGGGACCTTAGACCATAGAATGTCAAGGTGTGTGTGTGTGTGTGTGTGTGTGTGTGTGTGTGTGTGTGTGTGTG